>NC_056741.1:1730834739-1730997239 GCF_019279795.1 Protopterus annectens | reverse complement strand
GGCTAGGTTTAAAATGCCCCTCAAGGGCAGCTTACCTAGTACTTACTATGATGCTTAACATACTATTGATAAGCGTAAGTAAACAGAAACGAACAAAAGATGTACAGAGCACAATGAATGGTATATAGTATAATTTGATTTATTCATAAACAGGACAAGCTTTTGAACCAAATATGTTCCTTTTCAAGGTCAAAGGCTGTTTACCAGCATGGCATCACAAATAATGGCAACAGTCTTTTTCAGTGCTTGTATAACTTATTGCTTTTTTGCCAACAACACAAGCTGATGCAACAGCTGTAATAAATAGGAAGGCACAGAAATAATGAATAGGGAGGTGTGAAGACTGAAGGAATAATCTAAAACATGTCAGGTTACATTCAGTGGAAGTAATGGTAATAATGCTTACAGAAAATAAACTACTTAACAAACACAAAACTGGAGGGGGGAGCAGCAGCTGTAACAACAACAGTGGGAAAATAACTTCAGAGAATCAAAGTGAAAGAGTTTAGGGAAGCAAGCAGAGTGAGAAGGCAACAAGAAATGCTGGTGGGATACTGGTATTCAAGGAAGAAGCATTGCTAGAAAAAACATTCAAATTTTTTACGGTGCTGAGTTGCCAGCCTGACGCCCAACCTTCAAGGAAGGCACACCCATTCATGCATGCACCTACCTGCATGTCTTTAAACATCACTCCACCATGGGGAAGACATGCAGACTCCACACAGGAGGCAGTCCAGCGGAGAATCAAATGGGAGAACCTCTTGCTGTGAGGCGACAATGCTAACCACTGCACCATCGTGGCTTTCTATGCTGTCATAATTAAAATTATTTGCTTTTTATCAGGTAATACTGCCAGATTAAAACACTGAGCATCCAATGAGTATCTTTTACAATATGAGACCATTATATAATACATAAAAAATAATGGGGCTTTTGTCTAAATAAATATCACTAATGCACCGTGTGACCTTTTTCTTATGAATGTGAGTGGAAATAACAATAACGTAAAGATTTTATGTAATTATTGTTTTATTAGGATTATTCACTGTGCTGCATTTTTCTGTGTTTCTGTTTTGAAGATACTGAAATGATGTAGTGTTATATAACAGGGAAGACTGTGGTGACAATTACCTTTTTTCTTTTTTTTTTTTGCACTTGATACACCGAGTTACAAGAACTCGGATTTCTGCTTGCTTACAGTTTTTTTATAAAATTGTATTGAAGACTCCATTAACTTCCCTTTCCATTAAAATAAGGACCTGCTGGTTCCTGCTAAGCCTGTATTGCTGTATTACTTGAAACTATACTTTCTATAACTGCTGTTTAAAAAAATGTTCAGTTTATGGTCACTATGTACCTGTTTTTTTAACTAAGAACAGAAGTGTAACCACTGAGCTTTTGACAACGCCTATAATCAACAGAACTGACCTAACAGACCCCATATCACAGCAAAGTCAATCAGGAAACTCAATCTTACTTCCTTGGCTGCTACAGTCAATCAGGTCCCTTGCTTCACTGAAGTGGACCTGATTGAGTGCAGCTTACAAGTAAAGCAAGGGACCTGATTGGCTGCAGCAGTCAGGAAAGCAAGCTTTTTCAGGAAAAAAAAAAAGCAGAATTGCGCTTCGGTGCTAACCAGTGGAATAAATGAGGCACCAAGCAAGGAGTGGAAAAGATGGAGAAACCCACGGCTTTTTCATATGGAGACCCTCATACATGGGGAGATAATTGGGGGCTCCCCACGGCCATGGGATTTGCGGGTGCCTGACTCCGGCTATGGACATATGCCTTAAAATCAATAATCCATTTTAATTCAACACACTCTGTTTCATTGTATAAATCTCCTTCTCTCAGGCTATCATTGACCTTTTGTAAGACCAGGAACCTAAATCTATGGTCTCCCCCAGCTTCTGACACATGTTTAGCCAATGCATTAGTCAGTTTGTTACTGCGTATATCATTTAGATGTTCCAGCACCCTTTCCTTCAACATACGATTGGTCTTACCTATGTAAAAACTATCACATAGGTTACACCTAGCCATATAGACTATATTTTTAGTCAAACAGTCTGCATAGAAGGAAAATTCTATTGACTTCATAGTCACTGGATGTACAACCATGCAACCTGACCGAATGTTGGGGCAGGCATTGCAAGTCCTACATACATATGTCCCTTTACGCTGTGAGGTAAACTGTCCACGAGTCCTGTTCTGCTTGTAACACAAATGCTGTTTCAGGTTTTTACAATTCTTAAAGAAAAACTTAGGGGTAAATTCCATCACCTTACTTATTTTTGGGTCCGTCAATAGAATTGGCCAATTTCTCTTAACAACTTCACTTACTCTATTGACCCCTCCAGAGTAAGTTAAACACATTCTATTCATTGCTTTCTTGTCCACTACCTCTATAAGTTCATAAGTATTTTTATTTTGAGTTTGTCAGGTCCCATTGCATTCTATTTCATATAAACAAAACTTTAGTCTGAAAGAATTCTGAAAATATTTTTGTTAGATGAGGTTAGCTCTCATATACCCCATAGTTTATGACGTATGGTTGCACAACCTTGGAGAAAAAGAAAAAAAAATCACATGTACAAGGAATCATGCATGATTTCAAACCACACAGGAAGTGAATTCATATGAAGGGTATATATCCGGGGTGTCATATGTTGACATGATCTTTGTTCACACTACACCACAGGACATGGAGGGCTGAGTAAAATTTAATTTAGGCTTAAGTAATAACCTCATGTGTGTTATGTGCTTGTGTATATAAACACAATTATACAATGACCCCCCCCATTAATATTCCAAAACGTGCACGCTGATTGGTCAGCATGCACGTTGTAAATCAGACTTATACTAATGGAAAAAGGTCCAGTTGCCCAGACTTTTTCCATTAGTATGTTTTTTTTTGTTACAATAACGGAGAATGCAAGATCTATGTTGCTTTTTAAAAAGTGTCTCGCTATGTTAAAGGAGTTTAACATAGCGAGACAGCTTTAGAAAAAGCAACGGAGATCTTCCTTTCTCTGTTGCTTTTTTAAAGCTGTATCGCTATGTTAAACTCCTTAAACACAGCAAGACACTTTGTAAAAAGCAACGGAGATCTTGCTTTCTCTGTTGCTTCCACACACAGCTCTGATGTACTGCGTAAGCATATGCATGCGCAGTATATCACAATTGCCACAGGATACCAGACAGCTGTGGAAGGGCAGCACAGAGGCATTATACAATGCCATTATTTAAGAAAAGTAATGTCATTGTATAATAACAATAACCCACTTTTGGGTGTGGGTAATGCTGGATTTACCCACAGTTGTCTTTGTTTGGCCACTCGGGCTTCGCCCTCATGACCAAACCACATCAACTGTGGGTAAATCCAGCATTACCCACACCCAGGCGTGGGTTATTGCTTAAATATTGTGTGCATATCTGTGTGCATGTGAAAAAATGTATCCATTTAAACACTTTACCTACTTCACGTATGTGTGAGTATGTAAATATTCATCCTTCTAGAATGTGTTAATGTAGCAAAGTTTTAAGAAAACTGAAGAAGTGATTGTATCAGGTGACTTGACATAAATGCCAATCATTTAAGATAGACACTTTTTGTCAGAAAATAATGAGATAAAAGTCACAGTTTGAATTTTGAAATGTGGTTCTATGAACTACTGTCTTGCTCTCAAGCAGAGACTTATTTTAATTTATGAAAGCTGTCACAGAGCTTTGCAACTGGCCTTAATACAATGAAAAAGTTGAAATAAAGAGGATAAAACAATGAAATCCTTCTAAATTCAAGCACAAGATTCTAAGATTAAACCTCTAATAATGTGAGACTTATGCAAAATTCAGTTTTAGGGAAACATCTTACTTCTCAAAACATACAGGCCAATTGGCCCCTTGCACAAATCATTAAATATTAATATAATAATGTGGACGATCACATTTCCAATGGCAGAAGCAAAATGATCTTCAAAAAATACATTGGACTGCCTTTTGTTGAAGAGGGGGGATAGTAATAGCTACAATTCTGCTTTACTAGCTATCTAAATTAAAACTTAATTTAACAATTCATTAGCCACTTTTTTACATTGTGTCACTATTCTTCCCAGTGAATGCAGCAAAAAAAAAAAAAAGAAACCTTTAATAATTCCAGTTCTACTCTACTGGATAAATAAATATGGCTTCTGATAATAAACGAAAATTACAGGTACATCATTTAGCATTTACTAGCTAATCATGTCACCATTGTTTTGTACAGTAGTGTAAGAACATTTGCTCCAGTTATGAAGTTTCTGACTCTACAGTTCTGGGCTATATTATCCAGCTCTTAATAATTAGCATCTCTTTATAGATATGACACTTGGTAAATGGAGTGTCATTGTTTTTTGCACAGTAGCATAAGAATGCTGGTACTGTACTACAAAACAACTGGCATCTATTTATTACACCCAGGACAGCTGCCCCTTTGGTCCCACCTTAGCTATGCTTCTGAGGTAAATCTACAGAAGAAATTGTATATTACCCTCTCATCCAAGCACACAGGTATAATGTTATACAACATATTAATTTAGTATAATAGTAAAAGGGCTGAAGAAACAGTGTAAATTAAACAGTAAGCTCTACAAGAGTATTTAAAGATAATTCAGTACAGTGGACCATTAAAACTGCAAGAGAGCAGTATACATTCTCTATGACAGAATAATGGTAAAATAGTTAGTAAAAAAACGTATGCATACAATAGAATAGCACGCTTAGATGCCCACTATAGTTTGTTTGGAGGTCAGCTTGAATCAACACCAGTTACATTAAGGCTTTACTGGCACAAATAGAATGAAGTGAGGTTAGCTTGGATAGCCTTGGCTACTACAGAATAGTTATTTCTAGTCTAAGACAAGCAGTCAATAGGCTAGGTTAGCACACTTTTTTTTTTTTTTTTTGTTTTTTATGGCTTCGTGACAGTTTGTGTGTATATATATATATATATATATATATATATATATATATATATGCATGTATATAGTCCTGTCAATATCAATAATTAGCCTAATTACATAATGCCAATAGTATTAACTGTGGATGAAGGCTATGAATTGGTCTGGCAGCAGCAAGGAGCTATTACCATAGTAATGAGCAACTGATCTGCAAGTGGCAGGTTTTAAAAGCAAGTTGCACTGCCCCTCCCCCACCCACCACCAAAAGAAACAAATTGCCCATATGCAGTGCAGTGCACTGAACTGCTGTGCATAGTGTAGCAAGGTCAAATCCAATTAAAAATAGTAAATCCAGTAGTGAAGTGTAGCAAGGAAATGCAACACAAACCAGCTCAACCAAATAGAGTTAAACATCATGCTGCTGTATTTAAAAGTCAAAAGTAATCAGAAAAAGAACTGTACATTAAGCCTTAAGCAAGCAAAATGCCTAGATTACCAACACCATTCCTATTCTCATTAAAAAAAATGTAAAAAAGTGTCCCAAATAAACAAAACTCTAGCGAAATAAAAGTATTAACAGATTGTCAGTGAAAGTGCTTTAAAAGCCACTCAAAGAATTTGATTGGTAAAAAAAAACCTTTGATATTTTTGGGACAAGTAAGCAGGATGGATCTGGTTAAAACTGCTCTAGTTATATATTACAATATAAGGAAGAGTGCCAGTATGCCATTAGTTTGTGTACTTGCAAGTACTGTCTTATATTTTATAAATTTTCATGGACACAAGTGATCACAGATGGCATTCTATACAACAGTGCTAAATTAACATGTATGATGTTATTGGTAACATTAGTAAAGTGTATTTGACAATTTCATTTGAAGGATAAATCTTAGACCATGAAACAAGAATTTTTAAACCATGCCCAAGTAATCATTGCAAACAACTTTATCCTATGTGTTTGTAGGATATGCAAAATATAATACTGGTATAATGGTTATCATTCCGCAAAATCCAACAAATTGAATTCTGTACTTCGCATTTTTTTCCTTACACAGTAACCATAATGTCCTGGCTAAAAAGAGCCCTAATAGTCTAGTCCCACCTATATTCAGAAAACAGATGAAATGATTGCATAAAACAAGTTTTGCTGCATAAAAACTAATATTTTTTTCAGTAAATCAGGCTTGGTTTCATTAAGATTTGCTATTATTTTGTCATTTGACTGGGCTATTTATTCATTAATCATGGTTGTTATCTACATAAAAGAATTGACACCTCTTTTCCTGCATCTTAATAGATGAATGGAAGTTATCAGAAATTATTCCTATGTAAATATATCCCCAAAAGAGCACTTGCTTAAACTCTCTGCATATCATCTTTATACCTGCAGTTATTTGTCTTATATTTAAGCACTCCAGATAATTCTGAATCTTTTAGTGACTGTTAAAATGTACAAGTGATACTCACGCCTTGTCATGCAGATTAAGTGAACGCAGGGGCTTCACTTACATCCTGTGGTGCTATTATTAATTCCCTGGGCTCATGCTAATGATTGTGCATTACATTCATTGCCCTGCTGTCATTACAATTTTCCATAAATTCATGCTGGCAAACTTGTTTTGCATTATTTCTAATGTTGCTGAAAAAGTAAGTTTCTAGTTGCTTTTTTATTATTAATTTATAAGAATCGCTTTCAGCACAGCTTTGTTTTATGTTTTCATATACGCAATAGATATAATTTAGGACCCTGGGCTTTTTTTATGCAGCTGATAATCAGTTTGTTGCATTATTACTAAAAGACAGAAAAGCATTTTAAATTGCATTTCTGTGGATATGACTTAATGAAACTAGGAATTCTGCCAAGACCACAAACCAACAGGACAGAATTAAAGATGACGCGAATTTTGATATCTGCTGATTGATTGTGTATGTATATATCTGTGTAATGACAGCACACACATATGAATCCAAATTCCCCTTCCCCACAACACATATAGCCAGACAGCAGGTCTTTTTTTGTATCGGTTAAGATTTTGTCATGTGTTTTTTTTAATCATTTTATTTATTTAACATTGAACAATTTAAATGAGTCTGAAAGATGTGCTGATCTCCAATAATGCCTCACATTTTTACTTCACAAGCAAGGCAAAGGCCCTTTTCTTGATACTCCGTTTCTGTTCATAGTTTCAATATCTTGTGTACTACTTTTTGCAGTTGTTTTGATTTAGAATTTGTAAGTGTCTGCTGCAGTATTGTTAGAGAGATAACTGCAAATTGGATCTATGCAACAACTCTATGTAATGAGTAATCATTATTAGAAATCTGTTGAATATTATAGCAATAACCCACGCCTGGGTGTGGGTAATGCTGGATTTACCCACGGTCGGTGTGGTTTGGTCAGGAGGGCGAAGCCCGAGTGGCCAAACAAAGCCAACCGTGGGTAAATCCACCATTACCCACACCCAGAAGTGGGTTATTGCTATTATACAATGACATTATTAAAGAAAAAAATAATTACTTTGCTTAAATAATGGCATTGTATAATGCCTCCTTGCTGCCCTCCCACAGCTGTCTGGTATTCTGCGGCAGTTCTGATGTACTGCGCATGCGCATGCCTACTCAGAACATCAGAGCTGTGGGCAAAAGCAACGGAGAAAGCAAGATCTCCATTGCTTTTTAAAAACTGTTTTGCTATGTTAAATGAGTTTAACATAGTGAGACAGCTTTAAAAAAAGCAACGGAGAATATCCGTTGCTTTTTTAAAGGTGTCTGGCTATGTTAAACCCATTTAACATAGCGAGACAGTTTTGAAAAAAGCAACGGAGAAAGCAAGATCTCCGTTGCTTTTTAAAAACTGTTTTGCTATGTCAAATGAGTTTAACATAGTGAGACAGCTTTAAAAAAGCAACAGAGAATCTCCTTTGATTTTTTAAAGCTGTCTCACTATGTTAAACTCGTTTAACATAGCGAGACAGTGTGAAGCAACAAAGATCTTGCATTCTCCGTTGCTGTAAAAAAAAAGAGTTATAGTAATGAAAAAAGTCCAGGTGACCGGATCTTTTTTCATTACTATAAATCTGATTTACAATGTGCATGCTGACCAATCAGCGTACATGTTTTTGAATATTTAATGGGGGGGGTCGTTGTATAATTTCCAGGTTAGCATTATCTTCTCTATAGTGTATCTATTCCCTGGGCATCATCTGTTTGCATTCATAAACACCAGAGTAGTGGGTGAGAATGAATCAGAATAGTTAGCTGTTGGTAATAAATATTATAGTTTTGGAAAAATTGACTTTGCCACAGTTGAAGAATGACTGATGGATTTAGTTTTGATGGAAGGTCATTTTGGAGGCTATAATGTCCAGGTCGTTATGGCATGGCCATAAGAAAATGTTATCAGAATAGTAAACCTCATGTAGTTTGAGGCACATTTAAGGTGGGGGGGGTAGTGTATTGTAGAGAGATCTGAGCACATTAATAATTCCAATAGAAAAATAATTGATCTATAATGATTCAAAAGATGGTGCCCTTAATATAGCAGCTGACACATTGCAGTTCTGAGTTCCACAACTGTACAGGTGAAGGTAAACAAATGATCAGCAGAGCTGAAATCTTGAATGAAATCAAGAGAGAACTCCATATAACATGTTTCTTTTAATGATTCTGAACAAATGATCAACAGAACTGAAAACTCCACAAAGCATGCCTCTGAGTGTATCTGTCATGGAAGAAAAGATACACAATTTATGGTTATACAGGGAATGATGTATAAAGTACTTTATACAAGGGATGCACTTTGTACAAGGAATGTCACATGGCTTATTATTTTAAGGTAGATACCTGCAGAAGACATATAATAGTGCATGTAAAGACAAGAAATTGGTATTTGAAGTAAATAGGAACATTAACACTATCTTTACCATCATGGCAGGTGAATTAGTTATTCCATTTAATGACGTTCCAACCGTGCTCGCAAATATAAAAATGCATAGTTGCAATTGAATATTGTCATAGTTCCTTAGTTGCATCCACCCTGTGAAATCCTTTGCAATTGTGGTCATTAGTTAAAGTCAGGTATCAGCGATGTCGTCTCTGTGACTGCAGCCTTGGTAATGTGGGTGTCGTTCTTTTGAAGTAGACCATAGATATATATCGATATATCTATATTCATCTCTCTCTCTCTATATATATATATATATATATATATATATATATATATATATATATATATATATGGGTCACCTTTACATGGTCGACATTTCAGAATGTCGAAGATCATATAGCCGAGATCCTATGATCGACATCCAAAATGTCAACCATGCGGAACTGGTCTCTCCAAACAGTGCTGAAAGGAAAGATTTCCATCTTCCACACTGCAGTGCAATCTCAGAGTTGGTATATTTAAGTTCTGGGGGGTGTGAGAGGCAGAGCAGCATGAAGGTAAGATTTTGTTGTGCTTTTTTTTTTTTTTTTTATGGTTGACATTTCGAATGTCAATCATATGGTCTTACCCATATGGTTTTCGACATTTTGAAATGTCAGCCATATCAAGTAGACCCATATATATATATATATATATATATATATATATATATATATATATATATATATATATACACACACACACACACACACACACACACACACACACACACACACACACACACACACACGCACACACACACACACACACACGCGCACACACTCACACACGCTATATACACACGCATATATACACTTGCATTTATTAACAAATATTTTAATAGAAGAGGATTTTCATTTCAGGGGATGCTCTGGGAGAAATGATCTAGGTGTATTAGTTATAGATTTATAAGCTGCAGTCAACATAACATGAATATTAGGGGAAGTAGAAACTGCATTTTTATTTAGTGTGCTGTTTTGAAAACAGTTGACACAAAAGTTACTGATTTTTTTTTTTTTTTTTTTTTGCAGGCTACAGCTGAAAGCGGTTCACATTCTATCCCACTCCAAGCCCAGGAATACAATCTCTAAAGCTTCACACTCTAGGCACTAGCGGATATTCTTCCTGGGAATATCCCTTTCCAACTGAGGAAGAGTGGCAGTCTTCACTTCATCTCCAATTCAGGACAATGAACTTTCCCCTTGAATCTCTTAATGAATCTCTTGTATTTCTGCCATGGTTTAGGAAAGCTTTAATAACAGATTATATAAATGGTTTCACAATGACTCATTAATCTCATTACCAACATGCAGGCATTCCTTCTCCACCTAATAAACTGCATTACCTGCTTCTCCTTGTATGTACAGAATTTATATACTATTCAGTCTGCAGCTAGGTTATCTGGTGCCATGCACAGTTCACTCTACTTGCAGAGCAAAGAAAAATTTTCCCTCGGTTGACTATAAAGTTGCACCAAGCTGCTTGCTACATTTGTAGCAAGCAACTTCTTAAATATCTAAGAAGCTGTTTTCTCCATTACCACTGCATGCTAAGCACTTTCACAATGACTATAAATGTCATACTGGGATAAAGCAATTCCTGTACTACACTGTCACATCATCAACACCTGCCAACTGCACCACCCCCTAACAGCTTACACACAGAGCAGTTTGTTTTTCACCCTACACTTGTTAAGGCTCTGAATATTATTTACATCACATAGTTGTATTAGCAATGCTTTAAAACCAAGACACTTAATAACATTTTCATCAATATTTATATACAGAATTCTGTGTCCCAAAATGCTGTAATAGGTATTGCACAGTTATATATGGTAAAATCCAGAACAAGTATAAAACTGTTGTATGTATGCAGCATACATCTATAAACAGAGCATACGTTTGTGGAAAGCAGCAGGTTTTACACTGACTTAATAATACACAAATTACACAATGGTATGAAAGCTGTTTGTTTTTATACATGTAATACATCTCAGTCTGACCAATAGTTTATGCCTAGAATAAGCCATAAATACCTCAAGCTCTGTTATCTGAAGGCATTTTTAGTAATGTTGCATTCAGTACTGGTATTTATCCTAAATATGATAAACAACAGGCAACATTTTTTTGAGTCCATTTATTTTACTCTGGCAGCTATGATGCTTCTCTGAGCCCAATTAAGAAACTGTGCACACAGTCCCAAGGCACACTATCATCTGCCCTCTCAAAAAAAGATGATTTTATGCCTTGTGTTTGGCATCATGGGAGTTCAGGTCAGCAACTGTGCAATCTACTGGCATAAGCAAATTGTTTTGTCTTTTTCACACCATAAATCCATGAGAAAATGATTTGGGTGTTTACACTCCTGTCCATTGTAAAGCTGGGAAATGCTTTTCATCATGCCGATTTTACATATCTTAACCAAAATGGAGCTTGTGACGCTGAATGCTTATGTTTTCGACTGCATCATCAGTCATTAATGGTAATTTTCTTTTCCTGCATTCTGTATGAAGCACTTTGCACATTATTTCTTAATTATGTATACAGCTAAATTTTTTGTAATCATTTTTGTCTGAGTACTAGTTAACTCTGCAGTTGTACACACTTATAGCTCTTTAGTGTCAAACCAGATTCTTGCAAAAGTTTACTTCCAACTTAGGATAAGATATCTTATCTATCTCATCAGCAAATAATTTTACAGCCCAGCAAATTCAGTCTTTCTCAATGCTTTTCACTCATATTTGCATCAGAAAATGACAATGAACTCTGATTTCCTTTTAGAAATAAGAGCTGAAATATAAGGCAAGTTATTTAGGTTAGTAACACAGGGGATGCATGTTTGTTGCCTCACAGCAAGAGGTTCTCCCATTCGATTCTTGGCTGGAGCACCTTCTGTGTGAAGTCTGCATGTCCTCCCCGTGGTTGAGTGGCATTTGAAAGACATGCATAGAATGGGCGTGCCTTGGTTGAAGGTTGGGCATCGAGCTGGCACCTTGGCACCGTAAAAATCTACTGCCAATCAGTAGCAGACCGAAGTTCCGCTGTAGCGACCCCTAACGGGGAAAAGCCGAAAGAAGAACAACAACACAGGAGATGCATGTCTTTTATTCAAATGAGACTACTGTTCTTTGTTAAGACTGACTACCTTATGTGTATCATCTTCCAAGTGAAGGAAAGCTAGAACTTTGATTTTTTTTTTTTTTACCAGAAAAAGCAGAAGGAATTCTATAACTCTTGAAGTTCTATGCCCATTCCTTCAAAATTATGTTGAAGAACCAATATGATGGCAGACTGAGTGTTAATATAAGCTGCAAGTTGATGAAAGGAAATGGTTGCCCATATTTACAAGTATAATGGTAACTTTTGAATCTGTTCTTTTCTGTTGTGTCAAATGTGTTCTGGCTAGTATGGGTGCCATTCTGATCTATTTGTTTTTTTATTTTTTTGTTATTGTGGACTTCAGTAGCATTTCATTTACTTTTATGATGAATACTCATTTGTAATCTCAACATCTTTTCATAGGTATTCTCCACGACAAAATTGATCCAATTCCGTAAAGTGCAAAGGATTTATTCTAAAACACTGCTAATGACAAAAATACAGAATATAATCTCTAGCGCCTCGGCAAACTTGCCTTTAACAGAGTAAGATTTTGTAACCATTCAAACTCACACTTTTATACAAAAATAAAACACATCCACTCAATTATTTATTTTTATTTATTTATTTGCAGTTGGATTACCAGGATTGTCCATTGGGCCAAGATGAACCCGTTTTCAATGGAGTCCTGGAGAGAAAAGCTCCAGTAACAAGTTTAATAGGTTTTACATTAGATTTCAAAAATTTACAAATGATGTAGCTTAGAGCATGACATTGCAAGTAATTAGGTTACAATAGGTTTTAGGTTAGATTACAATGTTTACAAGTGATACAGCATAGAGCATAAGGTTACAAATTGTACAGACTGGTGATGAATGTTACAGAAGATATATACTAGAATAGAAAAACATTTTTAATATAAGTACTGAGAAGCCATTAACTCTTAGGAAGCTTGAATATATGACACATAATTTATTAAATATTTTATACTCTCATTCCTTTGTGGAGGCATAAAATCACTTTTTACTTTAACTCCACTTACATAATTAATTAAATAAAGAAACAGTATTATATATAAAAAGCACTAAATACTATAAACACATAATTAAACACATAACTATTTACAATAAACTTTTCCACGTACATTCATAATTTAGCCCTATAGGGCTCAATGTATCGAACTTTAAAATCAAACAGGTTTCTTTTTTCCTTAATATGTATTTAATGTGTTGTTCATTCAAATATTCTCTTTCTGTTACGCTATCTAACACTGTCACTTTCAATCCCTCTGGATTACCATTATGATATTTATTAAAATGCAGCGCTATAGGACTAGTTTGCTTATTATTTTTTATATCTCTAATATGCTCTTTTATTCTACAGGCAAATGTTCTCTTAGTTTCTCCCACATAAAATTTATTATACAGGCATTTCAAACCATATATAACTCTCTCCATTTTACAATTAAAGGTTCCATTTGTGTAAAATGGAAACCCATTAATTTTACCAAATTCTTTTACTATATACTTACAAATACTGCATTTACCACAGGCTACAGTTCCCAGTTTCTCAACTTGTTTCACCATTTGTAATTTTGGCATGTTAAATTTACTGTGGACTATAAAATATTTTATACTTCTTCCTTTTCAATAAGAGAAACATATTCTCTTATCACATAAAAAAATCCACCTCTCTTTTTACCACATTCCAACTATGTTTTACTTGTTCCACAATTATTTCCAATAATACGGAATAAGTGGAAACAAAATGAATACATTCACTTTCTTTTACATTACCTTTAACTTTCCCATGTCTTATATTTTTCTTAACCTTATTCAGGCTAACTCTCAAATCCACTTCCTTATAGCCCCTTGAACTGAATTTATCAAAACTTTGATTTAATTCCCTTTCTACTTGTACTGGATCATTACACAATATTTTAATTCTATTAAATTCCTTATATGGTATAGATTTGATAGTATGTGGAGGGTGAAAACTTTCTCCATGCAAAATGGATCCTATACCTTTAAATTTTCTGTATATATGAGAATTAATATATTCCCCTACTTGTCCTCGTAACACCACATCTAAATAATTCACTTCTCATCCTATTTGTAAACCATCAAATCTAACAACCATATTATTTTATTGTATTTCATCTAAAAACATTTTAACTTGTTCTTGCCCTCCTTTACAAATAAATATTAGATCATCAATAAAACGAAAATATTTACACACATATTTCTTAAAGAATTGATTAATATATATATATATATATATATATATATATATATATATATATATATATATATATATATACACACATTTTCAAAATAACCCATGAAGATGTTCGCATAACTAGGGGCAAACACTGCCCCCATTGCTGTACCTTGACGCTGTCTATACAAGTTGCCATTAAATTCAAACATATAATTTTTTAAGCACATTCTAATCAAATCCACTATAAATTCTACTACTGGACTCTCTCCCATGTAATATTTTATTGCATGTATTCCATCTTGATGTTTAATGTTAGTATATAAACTAACTACATCAATAACCAAAAAATACATATTATGTTCCCAATGTATATGTTTTATTTTCTCTAATAAATCAAACACATCTCTAATATAAGATGGCAGTTTAAATACTATTGGTGATAAGTATTAATGTAAAAAACATGAAATATTCTGCATAAAACTGCTACTTGCTGACACTATGGGATGCCCTGGTGGATTATTTATACTTTTGTGTATTTTAGGTATACAATAAAAACATGGCATTCTAGGATTTTTATATAAAATTTTTCCTTTACACCCTTATATGAAAAATAGTGTAGTCTATATCCTTTGTCTATCATTTCCTTATATTCCTTTTGTGCTTCCTCATATTCTAGCATACTAATTTTTCATAAACATCCTCCCTGTTTAAATGTGTGTCACACATTGTTAAATACTGTAAACAGTCTAAAACAACCATTTTCCCACCTTTATTAGCTGGTTTAAATATTAATTCAGCCTTTTGGCTCAAATTCATTAAACATTTATATTCTTCTTTTGAAAGATTATATTTAACTTCCTTTTACTTTTAGTGAACTTTTGAAATTTCTTGTCCACATTGTTGGTAAGTGATTTATTAAAATATTTTATACTCTCATTCCTTTGTGGAGGCATAAAATCACTTTTTACTTTAACTCCACTGGTATCCAATTCACAATATGCATTTACACATTCATCAGAATAACATGAATAAAAACTATCATTCATACTATCATCCATACCAATCAATTCTTCACTTTTACTTTCATCCTGAAAAATACTAATCATTTCATTATTTTTAAAAAGATCCAATAAATTTAATTTGCGACTAAAGGAAAAAATATCGCCTTTCAGTTCATGTAGTCTAGGTAGAACTGTAGGTATATACTTTAACCCTTTATCTAACACATTTAACTCACAGTCCGATAGTTCATAGCCAGATAAATTGACTACATACTTACAGTCTGTTTGTTCCTTGTTTGTGTTAGATACATTAGTCCCATTTACCCCTTTTAAATGTTCGCTGGTTAGTATAACCCTCTTTGTATTATCCCTGTCCATTCCAACTCCGTTTACGATTTGTCTGTGCCTCCCGAAAAGTGTTCATTCCACTACCATTCCCTGGTTTGGGGAGCATGGGAAACTCATCTATATCCGTTTCTCCTTCCATCTGCGACAGCCCACTCTTTCCTGAGGTGAAACCTTGTCCTTCTCTTCTGGCATTGTTTCTCTTTCGTTCAAACTGAACCTGCTGAAGTTTAGCCTTCGGATTAGTCATCACTAAGAACGCTCGCTTGTTTTCATAAACACGTAAATCTCGATACAATTTGTTCTTTTTACGCTCTATAACCTCTTGTTCAAACACTATTAACTGTTCATTAGTTTTAATGAGAAATTGCTACAGTTCATCATGTGTAACCGTATTTGCAATGTCTTTACAAACTCCTTTAATTTCTTCTCTCAATTTTTTTTTTGACCATATCTCTTTCCACTAATATACACACCCATTCCAAGCTGCATCTATGGGCTGCTGCTACCCATCTATCATGAAGCTGCTTGTCTTCCAGTAAAGATATGTCAAATGGAGTGGAAGGATTCTTAACAGCACGTAGCCCCCGAGGTGTAATCTCCAGCTCTTCATATCTTTGTAAGCTTTGTAAATTTAGAAACACTGACGTTTCTTTAAACAACAATTTTTCAATATTAGCATACATGTCTCTAATTTCTGGTGTAACAGAGAGTTCCGTTTTTTACCCACTTTGGAAAAGGGGTTTTGTTGCCATAATTTTCTTTCTTGTTGCCATTTATTATACATTGTTGAAACACCCTCCAAACTGGATGTTTCTTCTCTGCCTTGTGTAACCGACAAAGTAGATGAGCCATTCACTCCATTAGAGTTTATCAAGAAACTATCCATAGACTTCTGTATACCTTCCATAGCTGTCTCCCGAAATATCCTTGGCAACACCAAAAAGGAATCACTGGCCATTAACTTGTATAACCACAGTTAGTAAAATAAAGCAAATATTCTCCACCACAAAATTGATCCAATTCTGTAAAGTGCAAAGGATTTATTCTAAAACACTGCTATCGACAAAAATACAGAATATAATCTCTAGCGCCTCGGCAAACTTGCCTTTAACAGAGTAAGATTTTGTAACCATTCAAACTCACACTTTTATGCTAAAATAAAACACACCCACTCAATTACATAATTAATTAAATAAAGAAACAGTATTATATATAAAAAATACTAAATACTATAAACACATAATTAAACACATAACTATTT
Source organism: Protopterus annectens (assembly GCF_019279795.1). Lineage (NCBI taxonomy): Eukaryota > Metazoa > Chordata > Ceratodontiformes > Protopteridae > Protopterus > Protopterus annectens. Next base: position 1,730,980,449 of record NC_056741.1, on the reverse strand, counting down.
ACAATAAACTTTTCCACGTACATTCATAATTTAGCCCTATAGGGCTCAATGTATCAAACTTTAAAATCAAACAGGTTTCTTTTTTCCTTAATATGTATTTAATGTGTTGTTCATTCAAATATTCTCTTTCTTTTACACTATCGAACACTGTCACATTCAATCCCTCTGGATTACCATTATGATATTTATTAAAATGCAGTGCTATAGGACTAGTTTGTTTGTTTTTTTTATATCTCTAATATGCTCTTTTATTCTACAGGCAAATGTTCTCTTAGTTTCTCCCACATAAAATTTATTACACAGGCATTTCAAACCATATATAACTCTCTCCGTTTTACAATTAAAGGTTCCATTTGTGTAAAATGGAACCCCATTAATTTTACCAAATTCTTTTATGATGAATACTCACTTGTAATCTCAACATCTTTTCATAGGTATATGGGTACTTGCTAGGCTATTGATCCATGAGGGTATTTAGACAACCTAGTCCTGCATTATCATGAAATTTTTAACCCTTGTTATTCATATATGAATAACCCAGAAGCTGACAAAACATTTACATGTTACCCCTATCCATTACGGACAACTGTGCAAAGGCGAGGTGAGTTTGCCATTGACCATCCATTTGCCCAGATTGTTTGAGCTGAGTAAGGCAAGTACTTTGCTTTATATGGAGAAGGAAGGCTATTCCAAATAAGTGTTATTTTCTGGGATAAGTATAGATCCGAACATGTTCTATTTATGTTGCAGAAGAGATTAAGATTTCTTGAGTTGCCGTTTATACCACCATTGGACTTTATGTGCAGCAGATCTGAGAAGACAGAATCTGTTGAGGATCTGTAGAAAAATCAGAGATTGTCCCCTAGTAGGCTGTCTGACACATAGAAGAGTAGAGGTATTGTGTCTCAGGGTAGTTTTTATGATATAGACCCTTTGTTTTCCTGGTGAAAAAGCATTGTGGTCACTGATGTTATGTTTGAAAAGGTACATATTAAAGGGAGTATTTTTCTCTACTATTGGCCTAATATGTAACCTTTCCACTATATCTGGCAATTCGCCTGACCTGCACATCATGCCCTTACTAATAAGCTGTGCAATGAAGAACAACTTTCTTACAATGGTGGATACATGGTGATCAAAGGACAGCTTGTAGGTCACATAGGTTCCCAAGTCCCTAACTACCAAATCGATTTTCATGTGTGTGTTGTTGATGTGATAGTTACAGGGAATGTCATGCTTGCCAAAGCAAACTGATATACATTTTTTGGCATTTTTTTAGTCCATGCTAATGATACCACCTATTTGTTTGGGAAAGGCCCTCTTGGGGGATCTTGGATGTCCTCTGGACTGTTTACAGTTGCACCAAGTTAAGTCATCTGACAACTTGGTCAGCCATAAAGTCTTAATATTTACTTGGCCTCTGAGACATAAATGCCAAAGAGGAGTGGCACAAGCATTGACCCTTGGGGTACAACATTAGTGACAGGTCTTTCAGTAGAGGAAGATTCACTTACACTAATTGCCTCTGTTTGTGATCCAGTTTGTTATCCATCAAGTTTCTTGGGATTAAAATTTAGGTGAGAAAGTTTATAAACAATGCCAGACTGTGGGATGGTGTCATACACCTTTGTGTATAAATTCTTCCCCTCTTGACCATTGTTTCAGTAACCTTTTCAAAGAGATAAACTACGTTCTGCAGGCAGGATCTACCTTTTGGTGCCTTCATTTATTCTGTGTGCTCATTAACTAAGAGCTTGCTTACAGTTAAATTCATATGGTGCTCTAGTAAAACTCCATTGTGCAACTGCATACATTTTGAAATACAGATCTGAAATGGCTGAAACGTAGACAGTGGTGACTAGAAGGTACATATGATGGTCAAAAACTGGAGCAAAGATGAAGCTGCAGTCACTGTTGTGATTTTGTTTCACATTAAGTACCATATCCAGATGATGATACAGAATGACTTCACAGGCATCTTTATAGCATATTGATGACATGAAGCCATGCAGGAGAATGCTTGTGGAGGGTGTCAACTATTTGACTTACAGACATGGCAACAAATGCATAAGCAAGATAGAATCAACTGATATTCTGCTGGCACTATTCCTTTAACGGATACCAAACAACATCATAACACCATGATTTATTATAGCGACTTTCTTTTTCTATACTCCCTCTCTAAGCCACTCACTCTCTTCCTAGTTACAAAAAAAAAAAAAAAAAAAAAAACACTGCAAAGTGGTTAGGAAAAAGCTCAGCCAAAGAAGAAGCTTTTTCTTTAGTGTAACAACTCCTTAATTAACCACTATTTGTTTGTAGACTTCATCAAAAAAACCCTCTGCCTTGTGTTACCTTGATTCTTAAACATGGAAACAATTACTAATCACTAAATTTTGTTGCATTAACCTAGATAAAGCAAAACAAATATCCATAACCCTAACCAAATCCAATGCTTATATCCTGCTTGTAAATGCATTACCTGTAATCTGTACTACCAACAATATTTCTTGTTTAAATTGTATTCCAATATACTTATAACTGCTGTTTGATTTTTATTGAATAGCATGTTATAACTTGTTATTAATCTGTCTTTGTTTATTTGTTTTTTTAATTTGTCTTCTAAATTTGTTTGATTTTGGATCTTCTTGGGCTTTTCCCTCCAGGCCTCCACTGAAAATGGACACCTGCTCAGTCAGACTATCCTGGTAAACAAATGACAAATAAATAAATAATAAATAAATAAATGTGACTCAGTGGTAGGACATCGACCTCACAGCTCCATGGTCATTTTTTCCTGTTGTACTAGTGTCTAGATGGGTTTCTAATGAATGCTTCAATATTCTCACAAAACATGTCATATATCCTTTTACTTATGGCTCATGCAATTGCTGATAAAAGGTACATAAACCACTTACTTGATTAACATATAAACCTTATCCCAAAACAAAATTGTGAAGGCATAAAGTTACCCTCAATGATTGTTTAATGTTTGGTTTTATTTTTCTTTGGATTCATATTTTACCAATATGTTCCATAGGTTAAATGTATTATCTGAGGTAATGCACTGGTCACAAAAAACTGAATTCAGCCATTGACTCTGCGCAAAGACAAAAAGAATGAAGGAATTTTTTTATGAATCTATGTTGCATAAAAATTCCTTTTACACATAAAAATACAATAATGCATTAATAAGGTATTGTAATGCACAATGCTATAGATATCTGAGAAGAACACAGCCAAGATTGTCAAAGATTTTTTTTTCAAATCATGAGTAATACAATACACATTGCAATAATAAGAAATCAAAGTGAAATGCTCACCCATTCATCACTGCTTTTTGAGAGTCCTAATAGTGTCAATTTAATTTTAATGTGTAGACCAGACTTTTTTCATCCTTGGTAATGGTCTCTAGAATATCCTTGTGTGACTTCCAGGTAAGGTGATAAAAGCCATTTGTGTTCTTGGGTCTCACTTGATCAGGATGTGCTTGGAGCACCTATTGACCATATGTAAGAATGGAGACACTGGTTGGTATGTTCTGCTACAGCACCTGTAGTACTGGTGATGTTGAATCTACCTGCTACTCAATCTCTTATACCTTCACTTGGAATTTCTGCACCTGAGCTAGCTGCTTCCCTTCAGTTGCTTCCCAGCAAAGTGAAGTCTCCACATTTTAGAGATGTCCATTGCATCTGTCTTTGAGTTGTTCATTCCAAGCTACATTGTCTCAGCAGTGAATCATGCCAGCACATACTTCAGATCAGTCAGTTGATGCACCAAGAGGACATCCTTATCTGATAACAGTGGAGATGTCTTCTTCATGCCCCCAAGTTTGATACTGTCTACATCTTGGCTGTACCTTTGTAAACAAGAATGGAGGCAACTCCATTAGCAGAGTTAAACGAGCTTGAAAGTATTTAACTTAATGCTGGGAATGCTGACACAAACCTTCTTAAATATTAGGGCTGAAACACACAGCAGTAGCCCTAGGATGTTGTACTGTTGTAATACTTCCCACAACATTTATTTATTTATTTTATTTTACATTTGTTGACCGGGCTAGTCTAGCTGGATACATGTCCTTTTTCAGTAGAGGCCCGGGGAGAAAAGCTCCCACAATTAACAGAAGTATCACACTACAATTAGATAGAAGAAACTACATTAATATAATAATAAAACAATAACAACATCTAAATATACTTGCTGATAGTTTGGCATTCATTTGTTGAGTTGGTTACATGACATGGATACCTGTGGAGGTAGTAGAATGTTAGATAAAAAACTTGAGAGGAAGAAGAGATTAAGATACTGTGAGACCTATAGGAATTAATCCAGGTTAGTACAGACATGTTCTGGAGTATAGTGTCAGCTGCATAATGACAAAAGTGCCTGTAGACAGTATCAGTAAATTTCCATGACCACTCCAATATCATTGCAATGATGAAATATTGTTTCACTTTTGCATTGTCAGAATGGAATCCCTTTTGCTTCTTCAGGATCATCAGCTCATCATTTTGGATGAGATCTCCTTCCAGCACAATGACACAGGCATTTCCAAGGAGGCAATTCCTCTATTTTTAAAAGAAACCATTATTTCCCCAGTTTGAAATGGAGACAACTATCCCAATCTAGGGGTACTATTCTGGCCTTCTACATGATATAGATAAGGGATGCCTGAATTCTAACACTGACAACAGCCTTCAGCATTTCATTCAATGTCAAATCTTGTCATGTAGTATTTGTTATAAACCCCCCTTTGTTCCATTTCTATATGGGGTTGGATTGTCAGTATGACTAGATCACCATGAGGCAATGTTTAAACTGCTGGGTGTGTCTAGTCATGCCCCATCAAAATGTTTTAATTGGCATAGTGGTTTCATCTACTGAAATGGAACAAGTAACTATTTGCTTCTGACAGTGCCTTTCGTTCAGTCCCCCAAGCATTAGTTTTTTTTGGTCTGGTAATTCCTGTTAATATTGGTGTACAGTAGCAGGTCCAAGGATTATTGACTTCCCATCTCCCTTTTTCACCACAAATACAAAATGTTTATGGAACTAGTTAACAAAATGCTTATGTAAATATGTATGGCATCTGTTTATGTAATAATTCATTTGCTGGTCTAATTAAATCTGATTATGTTCCTTAAGTAATACACATAGAATAACTCTGAAAATTCAATGTAAGTGAATTTAAGAACAATTTTCATTGTGGTAAATTAGTTTGTCCTTTAGACAAAAGGTTTTGAAGTGTAGTGCATGCTGCCCCTCCATGACATGAAGAATGTTTCAGATTCAAATATTTATAGACATTTAAGCCATTCCAGTGGCATAGATGGATAAAGCCCTAACTATGGCCCAGAGCTTCTGGGTTTGATTAGCAGCTCAGGTGACTGAAAGAGCAGCTGAGAGGGATGGGAGTAGAAATCCCAGTGGGTGGGTGGTCCCATATGTGTTTATGGTGATGATCCCTGGTGGAGGCTAAGGACATCATGTGGCAGACATGGCTGAGCTGTGGAGGTGGCACAATATGCAGCATATTTCATAGCTTCATAGGTTCATAGGTAGGTACTAGGCTATCGGCCCAAGGGCCAAAGTAAGCCTAGCCAACAAGGTTCCCTGGCTTATGCCACCCAAGAAATTTCATTTCTTGTGCCCCTGTTGAGCAGAGCCACAGAAGTGATCCCGGGGTGTATTTCCTATTTCCCATCCACTCATCAAGATTTTTCTTGAAGAGTGCTAATAAGGAACTTTGTTTGACATAGATGGGTAGCTTGTTCCAGAGTATAAGAAGTCTCTGGGACAGGAATCGATCCCTCCAGCATGTCCTGTTTATTGTGTTGCCAAGGTTTAGGCCCCTAGAGCATGTAGCTCGGAGGGATTGGGATTTCTTTAGGTGTAGCATGTCCAACAGCTCTGGGTTTAACATAGCGTTATATGTTAAGCAGAGATCTCCTTGGAGTAGGCGATATGCTACAGAGTAAAGGTGGAGTTTTTTGAGACAGTCAGTGTAGGGCATCTGTTTGAGGCCAGTAATCCTCTTTGTGAGGTACTTCTGTGGCCTTTCCAGCTGTTGCAGATGTCTTGTGAGGTGCATTCACAAAGGAGCATTGTACTCTATAATGGGTCTAATGAGTGCCGAGTAGAGGGGAACAATGACCTTTTTTTTTCCTGGATGAGACCTCTTTTGTGATGAGGTCTGCCACATAGAAGGATTTCCTGACTACTGCGGCGATGTGATTATCAAAGGAGAGACTACTGTCCACCTGGGTCCCAAGGTCTCTTATCACACATTTGGCGTTAAGTAGACTGCCGTTTATGTGGTAGTTCATGGGTACAGAGTTTTTACCAAAGGGGATGACAATGCACTTTTTGACATTGAGCTTGAGACTAGGCCTCTGACACCAGACATCTGTCTCAGTGAGGCCCTTCTGTAGGATTTCCAAATCATTTGGTGACTCAACTATGGCTCCTAGTTTGCAGTCATTAGCGAACCTTGTTAGCCAGAGGCCTTCAGTGTTAGTCTGTACTTCAGAGAAGTAGATACCAAAGAGGAGAGGTCCCAGGACTGAACCCTGTGGCACTCCACTTGTCACTGGTTTGAAGTCAGATTTGGAGTCTGCAACTTTTACAGTGTGGGTTCTGTCAGTGAGCCAATTGGCAACCCATTTTGTGATGTAGGCATTTCCATTGAATGCCCACCCCCAGGCATACTGCTGGGGCTGCAAAGGAGGGGGAATAGGTAGGTCACAAAAACAAAAATATTCCCCCCCAATGGATGCTCAGATGTGTCAAGTCCCTGATTTCCTTGTTCCATGATCAGCCCCAGAATACCAGACTGAGGAACGGGGGGAAGGAGAATAGCTAATAGACCCAGTGTGTAAAGATGTTAGGGAGACAGGATGGTAATCAGGATGGAAGGGAGAATATAAAGAATAAAAAAAATACTACATACTGTGACGACTGGGGAGAGATGGACGATGGCTGCCAGCTTAGTCAAATAGAATTTGATATATAATTCTGGCATTTGTAACTAAATGTAAAATACAAGCATGTTTTCTTGATAATAAATGTAAAATACAAGAATGTTTCTTGAGTGTAAAGAATACTTTGAAATGTGGAACTGCAAAATATATGACAACATTGCATTCTACTGGCCCAGTGAAGCATGTTGTACCCTTTCATGTTAGAATTCAGCTCCAGGGCAGCTGGATGAAGATTTCATGCCCATTTTTTTAAGGCTAAAGTTTATGACCAGAATTTAGATGTGGAATGTGCTTTATTGCTCTGGTTTCTGCTAGCATATACATGTGAAATGTCTTGTATTGTTGTACGTTTCTGAGGAGGTGTTAGATTGCTAAATAGTGCATTTTGTGGCCTGAAAACTCAGACCAGGTGTTAAAACAATGCAGTATAAATACTGGGAAAACCTGTGTTAAAAATTATGTAATTTTGGGAGGGCCTTAGAGACATGTTTGTTAGTAATGTTTAAATACTATTTCTCACAAGAGACTGAAAGCATTTTGACTTTGGATATCCAACTTCTCAGCACTCTGCCCTATGCTCACATGTAAGTTTTAGCACTGTGATTTCTTGTAGGAATAGTTAAAGCTAGTAATGATTAATTAGGTATTTTTCTTTGAAATCAGACCTGTCCTACTGTATTATTTTAAGTTTCTGTCTGATCTCTGAACTCATAGATATCTCTGTGGTGTAGTAGTTTTGTCTTGCGTTTTAATTATTTATTATTAAATATTTTTAAAACCTTCTACATGTGGCTGCTTTGTGTAGAGATAAGCTCTAGAGTACATTGCATATTTATAGAGGTTATTGTAATAGGTCACTCTAAAGTAAGCCTTGACTGTTAGTCATACTACCATTGGATAATAATATTGCACAGTAATAATTGGACACCATTTTAAGGGCCTTTTAGCAGCTGATATTATTAACTGGGTGGTGGCAGTAATTACTACTGTATACTCTGGGTAAAGGGGCACAGCTGGAGAATCTGTGTCAGCCTTTCCCAGGAGTGTCTGTGAAGTTGTATAAAACTTATCTCAAAGTGTGTGTGTGTATTGTCTCAGCTACTTGGCAGGGACATGAAGCAATGGTTGGACAAAGAGGGTACTGAAGGTTTTAGCTTGCCCAGTTAGGCTGAGACCTGGACCCTATAACTGTGCCAGTGGGGAGTCTTTTGTGACCTGGTGAGCAAGGGAGCAACCAGCCCTAGACTGACTGTGATCTCTGTGTGCACTTAAGGGAAATTGTTCTTTACTGTATGTATTAGTTATCCTTTCCTCTTCTAGGAGATGACCTCCCTGGTGTTAGTGGTGAGGACTGAGGCTCCTTGATTTGCTGGGCCAGGACATGGTCATCACAAGTGTTTGGCAGTGGTGGAATCTACTTCACATACTAATTGGCTTGTAGTGGTGTGGGGTAGAGCGAATTTCTGTAGCTTATGTACAGTGATCATGAAAAGTGTTTTGTACTCTAAAACAGCCACTAAGTGTATAGTCAGAGTTCAGATCACAATTGTTTTATTTCTTTTGTTAGCTTAGTGTTAGTCAGGGTGAGCAGGCAACATGTCAGTGGAAGAGTATGGAAAGCTGACAAGGAGCCTGCTGGCGGACATATGCCAGGCTAGGGGACTGGTGCATGGAAACCTGACTAAAGCAGACCTGATTGCAGCCTTGGTTACAGCTGCATCAGAAAACAGCAGCCTTTAGGAAAATCAGACTGACATTGGAGATACAATAACCTCGGATAATGGACAGCTCAACCTTTCTGCAGTGGACTTAAAAATCCATCTGGAGCAAAAAGAGACTTGAATTGGAGGTCAGGCATATGGAACTAGAAGCATCCAAGAAAATGTGGAGTCTACAAGCAGAGGAAAATGAATGGCAGAGGAGGCATAAGAGGGAAATGCTGACTCTTCACCAGAGTCATGGAGGTAATGGGGAAGGGAGTAACTGGACCCCAGAAGCACAAAAGGTCAGTAAATTTCTTCCACAGTTTAAAGAGGGGGATAATTTTGATAGCTTCATTCATATGTTTGAGCGGGTATGTAAACAGTATGAAGTTGACCAAGGGCTCTGGGTACGGTTCCTGACCCCCTTACTCCATGGTAAAGCTGTAACTTCTTTAGCAAAAATGCATGGCACTGACTATTTTGATTATACTGCTGTAAAAAGACATTTATTAGAATGTTTTGAGCTAACACCTGAAATGTATAGGAAAAAGTTTTGTGAGCATAGATGCAAGGCAGATGAAAATGTATGTGAATATGTTGCTGAACTGAGCACTTATTTTCATAGCTGGGTGAGTGGATGTCAGGTCACCACTTTTGAAGGGATGGCAGATCTTTTTGTAAGGGAACAAGCCCTTAGCACTTTGCCTGAGGACATGAGGATCTGGTTATCTGATAGACAGTGTGCTACTTCAGAGGAGTTGGAGAAGAAGGAAGACCTATACCTAGCAGGACAGTCCTGCACAGGAAAGGGACCCCATGACTCCTCATGGGACTAAAGGAACCCATGGTGGGCAGCAGAGACTCCCCCAACAGAATATGCCAGTAGCAGGGGAAGCCACTAGTCCAGGTACACATCCAGGAGCTAGAGTTAAATGTTTTGAATGCAACCAGTGGGGCCATGTGGCTTACAGATGCCCATGAAGGCAAGGTGTGGAACAAAATGTAAGGGAGCCAGTAAGTGGTAAAGACAAAGTACCCATAGTAGGTTATCTTGAGAAAACAGGGGTATGGAACTACCATCCTGCAGATGTCCTGAGAGGGAAGGATTTGGATGAGGCAGTACTATGTACTTATGTAGTTACATTCAGTGAGGCTAGGAGACAAGCATGCAGGTCTGGTAGCCTGGGGAGACCCAGCCAGACTGCATACTTGCAGCCAGGACTGCTGAGGTGGTTTCTTCAAGGAGTGAGCTACGCTGTAGTAGTGAGACTGAATGTGAGCCACAGCTGCTTGTGGGTACTGATGTTCCCTTGGACAGGGTAACTGCAAAGGTAGAGGCGAGTAGTAGTACCCAGGCTGACAGTGAGGCACCACTGTCAGAGGATGCCAGACTTCCTGTGGAAGGGGAGCTGGGAAGGGTTAGAAGGAAAGACTTGAGACAGGCTCAGCTCTCAGACCCTACATTGCAAGGCCTGAGGCAGGTAGCTAGGGAGGCACCTGATTCTCAAGGAAAGGGGGAATAGAAGGAGAGACTTGAGACAGGCTTAGCTCTCAGACCCTACACTGCAAGGCCTGAGGCAGGTAGCTAGGGAGGCACCTGATTCTCAAGGAAAGGGGGAATCTGTATACTGGAACAAAGGGTTACTGTACAGAGAGTAGACCCCTCTGGGAGGAGTAGAAGATGAGAGAGTACGGCAGTTGGTAGTGCCTAGAGCTTACCATCTGGTGCTTCTAGCCATAGCCCATGATATTCCCTTGGCAGGTCATATGGGCATAAAATGTACAAAGAGGTGTATTATACAAAACTTCAATTCGCCTCGAATTTCCAAAGATGTAACAAGGTACTGCAGGAACTGTGAACAGTGCCAAAAGGTAAGCAAGGTAGGAGACAAGGTGAGAGATCCTTTGATGCCTTTACCTGTGATTGAGGAGCCATTTCAGAGGGTAGCTATGGATATTGTGGGTCCTCTGAGTACCCCAGGTTCTACGGGGAAGAAGTATATCCTAGTGGTAGTGGAATATGCTACACAATACCCTGAGGCAGTGGCTTTGTCCTCCATTGAGGCAGAGAAGGTGGCAAATGCTTTGCTAGAGATTTTCAGCAGGGTAAGTTTCCCAAAGGAAATACTGTCTGACAGAGGTGCCAATTTTATGTCAGACCTGCTGGCTTGTCTGTGGAAGTCCAGTGGGGTGAAGCACATGAAGATTACCCTCTACCATCCCCAGACTAATGGTCTTGTTGAGAAGTTAAACTCTACAATCAAGTCCATCCTATGGGCATTTGCAGATCAGCTTGGGAGGGACCCTACAAGGTGGTAAGAAAGGTAAGTGATGATGGTGGAAGTGCCAGACAGATGGCAGGGGCACAAATTGTACCATGTTAACATGATGAAACCTTACCATGATAGGGAGGCCCTTGTGCTGAGCATTTGCAGTAGATTGCAGGCAGAGACTGAGGGAGATCAGGGGACTGATCTCCTCAGTGAGGCTCGTGCTGACACCTCGGTGGAAGGGGTAGCACTGTCCCAGCAGTTATCTCCTACCCAGGTTTGAGAAATCCAAGCAGTGTTGCAGGAGTTTGGGGGCATGTTCACCAAGAAACCAGGGAGTACCCACCTGGTGCAGCACCAGGTGGATACAGGACCACAAAGGCCTATCAGGCAGGCCCCTTATAGGGTGCCTGAGAGAGTCAAATAGACTCTGAATGAAGAGGTACAGGAGATGTTGGAACTAGAGGTGATTCAAGAGTCCAGCAGTCCCTGGGCCTCACCAGTGGTGTTGGTGCCAAAGAAGGATGGCAGCACCAGGTTCTGTGTGGAATACAGGAAATTAAATAGTCACACAGAGTCAGATGCTTACCCCATGCCTAGGACAGATGAGGCCCTAGAGCAGCTGGGTGGGGCTAAGTATCTTACAACCATTAATCTTACCAAGGGTTACTGGCAGGTGCCCTTGACTCCAAGTGCTAGAGAGATGTCAGCCTTTGTGACTCCGTTTGGCTTGTATGAGTTCACAAAGATGCCATTTGGGATGAAGAATTTCCCAGCAACTTTCCAGAGGCTGGTAGATCATATCTTAGCAGGAGCAGGAGGGTTTGCCTTTGCTTACATGGATGATAGTGCTATCAACAGCCATTCCTGGCAAGAGCACCTTCAGCATGTCAGGGAGGTGCTGGGCAGACTACAGAGGGCAGGGTTGACCATTAAGCCGAGCAAATGTCAAGTGGGTATGGCAGAGGTCTCCTACCTATGACATAGAGTGGGGAGTGGTAAGATAAGGCCAGAACCTGCCAAAGTGGAAGCTCTTCAGGCATGGCCTACACCTGTTACCAAAAAGCAGGTGAGGGCATTCTTGACGACAGCAGAGTACTGCAGAAAGTTTGTTCAATTATAGTACCAAAGCTTCTCCCCTCACAGACCTGAATATGAAGAACAGGCCAGATAAGGTAGTGTGGACCCCAGCATGTGAACAGGCATTTCATAAGCTTAAGGAAGCTTTGGGAGGACCCCCTGCATTAGCCAGTCCAGACTACAGCAAAGACTTTGTTGTGCAGGTGGATGCTTCAAACTATGGGGTGGGGGCTGTACTTAGCCAGATTTCTTCAGAGAGAGAAGAGCACCTAGTGGTTTATCTCAGTCGTAGGCTCCCTCCCAGGGAGGAATGCTATGCAGCAGTAGAAAAGGAATGTCTAGCCATAGTGTGAGCACGACAAAAACTTCAGCCTTATCTGTATGGAAGAAGATTCACTGTGATGACAGATCACAACCCTCTAACATGGTTAAACAGAGCCAGTCAGCAAAATGCCAAGTTGCTAAGATGGAGTCTGGGGTTTCAAGCATATGATATGTCAGTGCAGCATCACAGTGGGAGTAGCAATGCCAATGCAGATGGGCTGTCAAGACAGGGAATGGGGTGAGGTACACCCAGATAGACCTGACACTCTCAAGTGATGTTTCTCAAGGGGCACTTAAAAAACTTGCTTGAGTTCCCCGGGGGAGAAGAAATGTGATGATTGGGGAGAGATGGGCAAAGGCTGCCATCCTAGACAAATAGAATTTGATATATAATTCTGGCATTTATAAATAAATATAAAATACAGGCATGTTTTCTTGATAATAAATGTAAAATGCAGGCATGTTTCTTGAGTGTAAGGAATACTGTGAAATGTGGAACTGCCAAATATGTGACAACAATGCACTCTGCTGGCCCAGTGAAGCATGTTGTACCCTTTCATGTTAGAATTCAGCTCCAGGGTGGCTGGATGAATATTTCATGCCCATTGTTTTAAGGCTAAAGTTTATAACTAGAATTTAGATGTGGAAGGTGCTTTATTGCCCTGGTTTCTGCTAGCATATACATGTGAAATGTCTTGTATTGTTGTAAGTTTCTGAGGAGGTGTTAGATTGCTAAATAATGCAGTATGTGGCCTGAGAACTCAGACCAGGTGTTAAGATGATGCAATATAAATACTGGGAAAACCTAAGTGTCAAAAATGAAGTCATTTTGGGAACGCCTTAGAGACATGTTTGTTAGTAATGTTTAAATACTATTTCTCACAGGAGACTGAAAGCATTTTGAATTTGCACATCCAACTTCTCAGCACTGTGCCTTGTGCTCACATGTAAGTTTTAGCACTGTGATTTCTTGTAGGAATAGTTAAAGCTAGTAAGGATTAATTAGGTATTTTTCTTTGAAATAAGACCTGTCCTACTGTATTATTTTAAGTTTCTGTGTGGTCTCTGAACTCTTAGATATCTCTGTGGTGTAGTAGTTTTGTCTTTTGTTTTGATTATTTATTATTAACTATTTTTAAAACCTTCTACCTGTGGCTGCTTTGTGTAGAGATAAGCTCTAGAGTACATTGCATATTTGTAGAGGTTATTGTAATATGCCACTCTAAAGTAAGCCTTGACTGTTAGTCATACTACCATTGGATAATAATATTGCACAGTAATAACTGGGCACTCTTTTAAGGGCCTTCAAGCAGCTGATTTTATTAACTGGATGGTGGCAATAATTACTACCATATAGTTTGGGTAAAGGGTCACAGTTGGAGAATCTGTGTCAGCCTTTCCCAGGAGTGTCTGTAAAGTTGTATAAATACTTATCTCAAAGTGTGTGTGTGTTGTGTCAGCTACTTGGCAGTGACACGAAGCATTGGTTGGACAGAGAGGGTAGTGGAGGTTTTAGCTTTCCCAGTTAGGCTGAGACCTGGACCCTATAGATGTGCCAGTGGGGAGTCTTATTGGGGACCTGGTGAGCAAGGGAGAAATCAGCCCCAGAACAACTGTGATCTCTGTGTGCACTTAAGGGAAATTGTACTTTACTGTGTGTATTACTTATCCTTTCCTCTTCTAGGAGAAGACCTCCCTGGTGTTAGTGATGAGGACTGAGGCTCCTTGATTGCTGGACCAGGGCACAGTCATCACACATACATATATATACACACATATATATATATATATATATATATATATATATATATATATATATATATACATATAGATATATATATAGATATATATAGATATATAGATATATATGGATTCCATACACTAGATTGAAGGTTCACTACTTTGAAATAGTGTATGTAATGCACACTGCAGCGAAAGTGCACTTAATCGAAAGTGCACTTACGCAAAGTTCAGTACAATGGACAGGCTTTGTACTGAACTTCTATGCAGTGCTCATGGACGTTAGGGTTAGGGCATGGGTCATAGAAAGTGGACTATCCCCTTACCATGACCCGTGCCCTAACCCTATGATCCGTGATGACTGCAGCTCAGTGAAGGACATAGCAATGTCCTCCTCTATGGTGTGATATCACAAACCTTAGGGTTAGGGCATGGGTTAGGGTAATGGGATAGCTTTAGTAACTATCCCCTTACCCTAACTCATACCCTAACCCTAAGGTCCGTGAGTATCACACCATAGTGGAGGACATAGCTTGTTTTCTGATGTCTTCCACTGTGCTCCGGTACTTTTGGTGAAGTGCACTTTCACGGAAGTTCACTTTCGTTAAAGTGAACTTTCGCGTAAGTGAGGCTTCCTATTACAAGTTTGAAGTTGTGAACTTTCGTTCTTGTAATAGGAATCCCCTTGTAATAGGAATCCATATATATATATATATATATATATATATATATATATATAGTTTCACTTCAGAATCCTGAAATATCACAATCCTGAAAATTCAAAATCCTGAAAACTCAAAATCCTGAATCCCAAAATACTAAAAATATACAAGACACAAAGAATGAGAATATTCCTGAACAAGGAAACAACACAAACACATACAAGAGAGAGTATAGTACTTTTCATCAAGTATGGGCAGGGGGCAAGCCCCCCTGCACACCCACACCCCCTGCTTATTAAATATATCAACTCCAAGGTTGCACACCACAGGAAAAAAAAGGCAGACATATCATCACGTTTCATGACTGCCTGTTGTAATCTTAGTAGTGTTCCCTTTTAAGTTGTTATACTACAACATAACTCATGATAGTGTAGTGAAGTGCAATCTTGGAGTTGATATATTTAAATAGCAGGGGATGTGGGGGTGCAGGACACACACACACTCACACACACACACACACACACACACACACACACACACACACACACACACACACACACATTTGGAAATGCATTCAAGCCTATAGCACCTTTTTTGTTTGTTTCTAGTTAATTCCCGTACTTCCTAATGGTAACCAGATGTTTTTGGTTTTTTTTGCTCTGGCTTCAAGTGAATGACCAGTTAATTGAAAGTATTAGAAAGATCAATGAATTATTAGCAAAATGACACTAAGATTGCTAATTGTTATGTACTGCTGTTTAAAAATCATTGTTTGCCACCTATTTATAATTTCAGAACTGCGGGACCTACATGCTGTTGAGAGATATGGTATGAAATGTCTTGGAGGGGGGTAAGGAAAATACATTGTCAATGTCCAATTATATCACACTATACTGGATATATTGCTAGTTGTTGGTAATTATAAAAATGAGCAAACTATTGCAAGGCATCACTTGAAACCTTAGATTTGTTAAATAAAGCTGCCTCATATTTGGATTGTAAGTTGTGCATCTTGAAAGTCCGTGTTTATATTCTTACTTATCCAGCTAAGCATATGTTTTCTTATTTCTGAATATCTCTGTAAACATGCACTTGGGAATTTCTTACTGTCATGCAAAAGTTTGTCTGTTTAACAAAAGTGTCATAACAATGTATATCTAGGCAGCACAGTTTCCAAGATATTACAGTTTGTGAAAGTTTAGAAAAACATATAAGTCTGAGTTTGTGTGCATTACAATATGCTTTAATATTATTTACGGAAAGAGTATATACTGACGTTACTGTAAAGAATATTTCCTGCTGATGGCAGTGGTATTTGTGTAGTTTTTATAGCTTTATATGTCTGCAAAGAACTCTGAGAGGATAATTCTGAACTTTGTACGATAAGTATGAGTATGATGATTCTAAATGTCTTGGAAGGAATTAAGATGTGGAATAGTGTAGTGCTCTCATGAAGAAAACTAATATACATTTCTGGTGTTGATAGGATGGAAAACAAAACATAATAGTCTCTTCTTTGTAGCTAGGACAAATATTTTTAAATAACATTTATTAGAGTTTCACTTCCAAGAATAAATTCAAGAACACTGAATATAAAATATTAGTTTTCTTAGCTGTAGGGCAACAATGGAAGATATGGATAGATGCACACTACTGATACTTAATTTCTTTGTATGATTGACTTCAGCACCATCTTTCACTAGGAAAAATGGGTCTTCTTCTATATCTTGACAAGCTGCAATACTGAGGACCAGAAGATCAAGATGAGGATGAAACTCAAATCATGTAAGCAGGGCAAGTCAATATTTACCCAAAACAATAGTAAATCACAGCTCACAAGATAAAACCCACCTAGGTGGGTGGCTATACCCCCCACACCCCTTGATGTGGGGCGATGTGCCTCCACACCCCCCAAACTATATATACCAGCTCTGGGATCACACTGCACTGGAGAAAGAGCATAACACCCCCATTGTACAACTGTTTACTTGCCCTTATGTGATTCCTGATTTTTAGTTTCATCCTTCTCATCTTGATCTTCCCATCTTCGATATTGTAGTTTTTGGGGCTATAGAAGTAGACCAGGAAAAGTACATGTTTGTTGTGTAAGCATTTTTCTGTAGCTCTTTGAATTTGAAAATAGTCTTTGGTATTTGAGAACTCTGAATCAGGGCTGTTGCCAGAAATTTATGTTTGGCACTCAAACTTCATAAAGTTGCTCCTCAAGCCAGGTTTGCCCATTTTATCTCTACATTAAGAGATGTACATGCCAAGGTCACCTGGTGTCTCCTTCCAGACCTTGTGCTTCAGGTAATATGCCAATTGCACCAACCCCCACTATCTGCTAACACAAGCTCAATGACAACTTCTAAGCTGTCAGACTGTCAGACTATTTTAAGTTAACATATAGAGCAACCTAGTAACTGTTGCCTACTGTTAACAGTATGCCTTGGCAGTTGGTAAGCTGCCAACCTGTCCTTTCTGTTTCTATATAAGTATTTGCCAGGAGCACCCTCCACTGCTTCCCTCTTCATACATATAAAGACAGGTTGTAGAAGACTGTACATATTTCTAAGCTTTCCTGCACTGATACAGATGGGTCCACATGAATTAGGCAAATTGCTCCTTAGAGATGATCAGAAAAATGTATTTTAGCAATTATGCATGACTAGACGTGGGCCATACTCAATGTACTTAAAATACCATGATGAAACAATCCCAGCTGTGTGTAAATCCTGTGATATATACACACATAAGTGGATTATTACTGTTATAATATTACAGCAAGAAAGAAATTGCTTACTTTCCTGAAGCAGTTTGATTGAATTATTTTCCTTTTGTCTTTTTCTCCTCGTACTTCTATTCGACTCATGATGGCAGCCACAATTCGACTCATGATGGCAGCCACATCTACAGAATTTTGCAGTACATCAGTGAAGAGCAACAGAGGTGACTGGCAAGTCAGCCATCTCTTCCTGGCAGTGTAGCATTCAGCTTCATTCTCAAAAATTTAGGGAATGGAGCAAAAAGCCAGAATCTGAGGCAGTTTTTAAATATTACTCTAATTCACTAATTTATTTATATATTGATTTTGTTTACTGGCCACAGGTCCCATTTTTCAGTGGAGGCATGAGAAGAAATACACCATTTTACAAAATAAGTAGAAGGCATTTATACAAGATTTACATAATAAACGTACATACATACATACATAGAATAATAATGATATGACAGCTATATAGAATAGTAAATAACCCAGCCACTGGGGATGCACAAGCCAGTGCATTTCTTTGTGTAGGTCCCAAGCCCAGATAAATGGGGAGGGTTGCGTCAGGAAGGACATCCTGCGTAAAACCTCTGTCAAATTACTTATGCGGAGAACATTTCATATTTCCTTACCGGATTGGTCGAGGCCCGGGTTAACAACAACCGCCACCAGTACTGCTAGCCAACAGGGTGCTGGCGGAAATTGGGCTACTGTTGGCCGAAGGAGAAGAAGGGGAAGGCATGCCCGAAGGCAGGAAGAGAGAAGGAAGGTTAGGAGTGTAGTAGTGAGGGTAGGAACTTTAAATGTTGGCAGTATGACTGGTATAGGGAGAGAGCTAACTGATATGACAGAGAGAAGGAAGGTTAATATATTGTGCATGCAAGAGACCAGATGGAAGGGAAGTAAGGCCAGGTGTATAGGAGGCGGGTTCAAACTGTTCTATCATGGTGTGGATGGCAGGAGAAATGGGGTAGGGGTTATCCTAAAGGAACAGTATGCCAAGAGTGTTTTGGAGGTGAAAAGAGTGTCTGATAGAGTGATGTTTATGAAGCTTGAAATTCATGGTGAATGATGAATGTTGTTAGTGCATATGCTCCACAAGTTGGGTGTGTGATAGATGAGAAAGAAAAATTTTGGAGTGAGTTGGATGAAGTGGTAGTGAGTGTATCCAAGGGTGAGAGACTAGTGATTGGAGCAGACTTCAATGGGCATGTTGGTGAAGTGAACAGAGGGGATGAGGAAGTTATGGGTAGGTATGGTGTTAAGGAGAGGAATGCAGAAGGTCAGATGATTGTGGATTTTGTGAAAAGGATGGTCATGGCTGTGGTGAATACATATTTTAAGAAGAGGGAGGAGCATAGGGTGATGTATAAGAGTGGAGGAAGATGCACACAGGTGGATTATATCCTATGTAGGAGGGCCAGTATGAAGGAGATTGGAAACTGTGAAGTGGTGAGAAGGGAAAGTGTAGTTAAGCAGCATAGGATGGCGTTGGTGATCAAGAAGAGGAGGAGGAGTGTAAAACCAGTGCCAAGGATTAAATGGTGGAAGTTAAAAAAGGGTGATTGTGAGGTGGAGTTCAGGGAAGAGTTAAGACAAGCACTGGGAGGCAGTGAACAGTTACCGAATAGCTGGGTAACTACAGCAGAGCTAGTAAGGGAAACTGCTAGAAAGGTGCTTGGTGTGACATCTGGACAGAGGAAGGAGGCCAAGGAGACCTGGTGGTGGAATGAGGAAGTACAGGAGAGTATACAGAGGAAGAGGCTGGCGAAGAAGAAGTGGGATTGTCAAAGAGATGAAGAAAGTAGACATGAGTATAAGGAGATGAGGCGCATGGCAAAGAGAGAGATGGTGAAGGCTAAGGATAAGGCATATGGAGAGTTGTATGAGAGATTGGACACTAAAGAGGGAGAAAAGGACCTGTACCAATTGGCTGGACAGAGGGACAGAGCTGGGAAAGATGTGCCACAGATAAGGGTGATAAAGGACAGTGAGGGAAATGTACTCATAAGTGAGAAGAGTGTGTTGAGTACATGGAAAGAGTACTTTGAAAGGCTGATGAAAGAAGAGAATGAGAGAGAGAGAAGGTTGGATGATGTGGGGATAGTGAATCATGAACTGAAATGGATTAGCAAGGAGGAAGTAAGGATAGCTATGAAGAGGATGAAGAATGGAAAGGCTGTTGGCCCAGATGGCAAACCAGTGGAAGCATAGAGGTGCTTAGGAGAAATGGCTGTGGAATTTTTAACCAGATTGTTTAATGAAATTTTGGAAAGTCAGAGGATGCCTGAGGAGTGGAGAAAAAGTGTTTTGGTACCTATCTTTAAGAATAAGGGTGATGTGCAGAACTGCAATAACTACAGAGGGATAAAATTGATCAGTCACAGCTTGAAGTTATGGGAAAGAGTAGTGGAAGCCAGGTTAAGAAGGGAGGTGATGATTAGTGATCAGCAGTATGGTTTCATGCCAGGAAAGAGCACTACAGATGCAATATTTCTCTGAGAGTGTTGTTGGAGAAATACAGAGAAGGTCAGAAGAAGTTGCATTGTGTCTTTGTGGACTTAGAGAAAGCATATGACAGGGTGCCTAGAGAGGAGTTGTGGTATTGTATGAGGAAGTCGGGAGTGGCAGAGAAGTATGTAAGAGTGGTACAGGATATGTACGAGGGTAGTGTGACATTGGTGAGGACTGTGGTGGAAGTGACAGATACTTTTAAGGTGGAGGTGGGATTACATCAAGGATCAGCTTTGAGCCCTTTCTTATTTGCAGTGTTGATGGACAGGTTGACAGATGAGATCATACAGGAGGCCCCGTGGACTATGATTTTTGCAGATGATATTGTGATATGTGGTGAGAGTAGAGACTAGGTTGAAGAGACCTTGGAGAGGTGGAGATATGCTTTAGAGAGGAGAGGAATGAAGGTCAGCAGGACTATAACAGAATATATGTGTGTAAATGAGAGGGAGGGTAGAGGAATGGTGATGATGCAGGGAGTAGATTTGGTAAAGGTGGATGAGTTTAAGTACTTGGGATCAACAGTTCAGAGTAATGGTGAGTGTGGAAGAGTGGTGAAGAAGACAGCACAGGCAGGGTGGAATGGGTGGAGAAGAGTGTCAGGAGTGATTTTCCACAGACGGGTACCAGTAAGAGTGAAAGGGAAGGTCTACAAGAGGGTAGTGAGACCAGTTATGTTATATGGGTTGGAGACGGTGGCATTGACAAAAAGGTAGGAGTCAGAGCTGGATGTGGCAGAGTTAAAGATGTTAAGATTTGCACTGGGTGTGACTAGGATGGACAGGATTAGGAATCAGTATATTAGAGGGTCAGCTCGGGTTGGACAGTTTGGAGACAAAGCAAGAGAGGCGAGATTGCATTGGTTTGGCCATGTGCTGAGGAGGGATGCTGGGTATAATGGGGAAAGGATGCTAAGGATGAAGCTGCCAGGTAAGAGGAAAAGAGGAAGGCCTAAGATAAGGTTTATGGATGTGGTGAGAGAGGACATGCAGACGGTTAGTGTGAAAGAGCATGATGCAGAGGACAGGAAGAAATGGAAACAGATGATCCGCTGTGGCGACCCCTAATGGGAACAGCCAAAAGAAGATGATGATGATGATGATGATGATATAAAATAGTAAATGTACATACATAGAATAACAAATGAGCATACAAAGAAAAATAATGATGAGTTAATGAAAGCGTGATAGTTAAAACAACAATGCAGTAAAATATTATTTAATAACAAGCTTAAAATAGTCTAGTTATTTTTCAGATGGAATCAGCCGAAAATCGATACTGAATAGGAGACAGTGAAGTAATTATGGGATGAGGATGGTTATAAATTATGAACAAGTATTGAGGAGGTCCATGTAAAATGGAGATAGAGATAGTAATGGAGAGGTGTAGATGATAGTCATATTGTTAGAGACTGTGAAGAAGTAGCTGTAATATGGCCAGTTACATAAAACAGTGGTGATAGTAAGGGCTTGGAGATTATCTAGGAACATCACATGTACAAAGCTGATAAGTGAGTAGGTGGGACTTTAGTTGAGTTTTAAATGACTTTAAATATTGTTCTTGTCATATTGCTAGTGGGATGTAAGAAAATCAAGCTAGCTGATGGGACAGTAGTACTCTGTCAACAGAATGTTGGGTTTGGATACATGCAATAGGTATTTAACTGATGAAAATAGTGGCCTGAAGGAGATATATATTTCTATGAGGTTAAAGACAGATGGGCAACTGGGTTTATATGCAGTGTTTTTGATCTGTGGATGATGTGAACAAGTTAGATAATGTTGAAATTCCAGCTACTGTAATTCCCTTAGGGCAGCACAGTGGTGGGTTCTCTTTGGAAGGTTGGCGGTAAATTATGCTATTTTCTAGTAAGATTGCTCAAGTTTGTTTAGCTGGTCACTTGGATGTTGTTAATGATGGTTGCAGAGTATGGACAGAAGAGGCAATGTGTTTTCTAACAGTGTCTGAGAGAAAGAGTATGACTGTATAGAGATAATGTAGTTTTTGGTGTAGTTTTTTCACTATATTGTGGATGCACATGTCAAATTTTAGATTATCATTTTCACAGATGCCTAGCATAATATGTGCGAGTAGTTCATTTTTTGTTTTGTTGGATGAGATAACTGAGAAGACGGTTTTGTTGTTTGTAAGCTGTTTGGGAGTAGGTAGGATTTGTTTGGATTTATTTGGTTTCATGAACAGCTGGGTGGATGTCAGCCAGATTTCTGTAGAAGAGAAGAACTGGATAAGTTATTGTAGTTTGTCAATGTTTTTCAGTTACAGATAACTGTGGAGTCATTTGCATACTGTACTGGTGATGCAGTTTTACAGAATTTATGTAGGTCATTGGTGAAGATTTTAAAGAGAATGAGTCCCAGGACTGATTATTGTGGTGCACAGACTGGGATGTGGAGGAAAGATGAGATGTCTTTTTGCCACTTCACAGCTGGAGTTCCATTTTTGAAGTTGCTATGAAACTATGATATAGCATTGGTGTTGATTCTTAGGCTATCAAGTTTGCGTAGGAGAATGAAGGGCCTTTGATAAATCAAGGAAGAGGACAAATGGTAGGTTTCCATCATTCCTATTTGTGTTTACTGTATTGGTCAAACTTAATAAAGCAGTAGAGGCACTGTGGAGGGGACAGAAGCCATGCTAAGGTGAAGAGAGCAGATTATTTTGTGTGAGGTGGTGTAAAGGTTGTGCCTGTATGCATTTTTAGAGTATTTTTAATATGGAAGAAAAAGATGACAATAGGCCTGTAGTTTGAAAGTTCAGTTAAATGCCCTCCTTTGTGTTGGGGAAGAATGTGGCTTTTCCCCAGAAGTAAAGGACATATTCCCTCATTAACAAGGCCCATCTTAACACTTTAACCCTCACCAATCCCTCACTACAACTTATCTCCAAGATCTCACTACACCTTATTTATTAAGCCACTCACTCTATTCTGAATCAACAGCACTAAATCACCCTATAATGCCTCCACATACTTGTAACACACCTTCAAAATCAAATCCTATTTACTACCTCTTACCCCCACTTATTATTCTCTACCTTCTCACAGCCTATGAACACCAACACCTCCCTGCCACACACTTCCCTACAAATACTACCATTACATCTAACCCAGCACATAATTTTAACCCATTACTATCCCACCCCTCACTTAACACCTGTAATGCAAAACGTCAACACCCCATCCGTGCTTCATATATTAGCCCCAGGACTAAAAACTATCACAAATTCTTGCTATAACTCCAGAAACGTATTACTAGACTGCTACCTAACCTCATAGTAGATGGTGACATCCACCCTAACCCAGGCCCAACCCCACTCGTTACTACGAATCCCACAAATAATAACCTTACTAGCCTACTGAACTCAAATAATGCCAACAACTCATTCTTAGTGTGTCATCTTAACATTAGAAGTATAAACAAGAAAATTCACTACTTACATGCCTTCCTTGATATCCACTCCCCTGTTTTATGACTTCTGAAACCTGGTTCAACCAACTACCACTGATAATGAAGTTCTACCCCCAGGATACAATATAGTGCGGCTTGATCGTATCTCAAAAAAGTAGGGGGGTAGCCATCTTATATAAATCCACACTTAAGGTATCCAAAACTAGTAATACAAATACCCAGATCACTAACAATGCAGAAATACTAGTCACAAAAGTCCAAATCAACAAACACAAATCTATAAACATTGTTTGTATCTATATTCCCCCAGGTGACAACATAAATACCTTGGAGAGTAT
This sequence comes from Protopterus annectens, assembly GCF_019279795.1. Taxonomy (NCBI): domain Eukaryota; kingdom Metazoa; phylum Chordata; order Ceratodontiformes; family Protopteridae; genus Protopterus; species Protopterus annectens. The sequence continues at coordinate 1,730,956,637 of NC_056741.1, read as the reverse complement.
CCTCCAATGGCTGTCCACTAACTACCCTCAAGAAACTATTATTCTCGGAGACGTTAATATCGATTGGTATACTTGCACTGCAGACTTCCCCTCAACCCATATAAATCTGCATGGCTTCTCTCGGTTAATCTCATCACCTCAACACACAAAAAAAATGAGCGTCTGGATTGGAAATGTACCAAACTAAGAAAACCCAATCCAAGTCTGACACAGACTGAACAAAAAGCTGAAATGTTCCAAAACAAATAGTTTTATTGAACACAAAGTATCCGCAGAATTGCAACCAAGAAGTGCAAAGAATCAATAATCCAAAGACAAGGCAGTTAGAGTAAGCACTTCCATCTGTTCTCTTGACAGACTTTTTCAAACTGTAAATTATCACTGTGATCAGCTGTTATATAGCTTGAAATTATAATTGCCTCAATTCTCTTTTAAAGACACAGATGTTCCTCAAGCTGTAGTTTTGCGCTTAAATATATTATTCACAATGTTTAAATAACAAATTTGAATAAAAACAGAATATTAAAATTCAGTCCATTTTAAAACAACAAAATACAATTTTGAGACAAAAATCTTTCTAGCCCTTTGCTTTAAAATGGGTAACAAGGACAGGTGTTCATTAATACCTGGGGGTTCATTGGCTTTCAATGTTAATTGCCAATACAGTTCCCTCGACTCTATCTCATTTCCCCAGTCTCCTCCTCTCGTACCCTGCCTGACAGTTTCCAAGATACCAAACTTAAAACGACAGAAGTTAGGGCAAACTTGTGAATGTTTGTAAAGGGCATTGTTCTTATTTCATGTTTCAATGGCGTAAAGGTGGTCATAAATTCTCATCCTAAGAGATCTTTCTGTCTTTCCTATGTAAAAATTTTTACACCCTTGACATGTACTAATTGTAAACTACTAATCTTATCAGCTACCAGAATTAATAAGCGCAACAATAAGGAAAGTATCCTTGACTGGATATTAATAAACAATCCACCCCAGCTATACCAAGCAAACACCCTACCTAAAGATTTTAGTGATCACTCCCTCACCTATATAATTGGAAAAAGAAATGACATCCCTCATCAATCGACCTTTAAAACCATTAGAAATACTAAGAACTTCATTCAGATTAATTTCCAGAATGAGCTTAAGTCATGTAACTGGTCAAACCTATCACTACTTCCTCTAGATGAAACAGTCGCATACTTCAACTCTACATTTCTTGCTCTCCTTGACAACCATGCTCCCAAACATACTATTACAACCAATAACAAAGTAGCACCATGACTATCCAAGGATAGAAGACAAAAGATTATTAGTAGACACAACGTGTGGACCACCAGGAGAACCACTAAATCCCGAAAAGACCACCTCTTATATAAACAGTTGAGGAATGATACTAAGAAGGCATTATATTAGATAAAAAGAAATGCTACTGCAATCTACAACAAAAACACCAAAACCAACCACAAAAATTTTGGTCAGGCATTAATAAACTACACCGCCCAGGTCAGTCAACTACCCCTACCCCCCTAACTACACTCCAACAACCTCCTAAAACTGTTGCCAATACCTTTAATGCTTTCTTTACTGAAACAGTGCACTCCCTAGCCAACAAACTATCTCAAAATACCCTAACAACCCCCAAACCCACACCCGATAATAAAATCCCCTACAAGCTTGAACCAGTGCCAACATCTTTCATTAAGTCCTTACTGAAAAAGCTGAAACCCAACACCCTCTCAGCAGACCTACTACCTGCTGAATATATCCAAAAGGCAAGCAAAGACCAGCACTTGACTCTGTGATACACCATCAACCAACCACAAAACGAATTGACCTAGGTTTCGTCTTTATTCAGACTTCTTCAGAATAGTAATAAAAACAATTTAGACCATGCAAGCTTAAATAAGAGACAAATCATGACATCATTACTTAATTGATTAATTTACATCCATCTTACTAAAAGCAAACTGAACACACTAATACAATGTTAAAAATACTGAATTATGAATTAAATGTAGTATTAGTTAAAAAACATACAATGAAACATACATTAATACCATGCAGTAAATGCAATAATTATAATCCCATTATCCAAGAATATGTTTTAATTTTAAAATTGGGGCAATACTAATAAAGTCATTGATGCCTGGTAATATCATGGCATTCAGTTTCAGTTGCCACCTCATTTCACTAATATCAAGGTGAAGATCAAGGACCTTACCCTGTATATCCCTAACAACTTGTATTACACAAAATTTAAATACATGCCCACCATTCAACTCAATATGTTTGTACAAAGCATTAGTTTTTTTCTTTAACCTTATGTCTGACAAATGCTCTATAATTCGGTCTCTAAGGGCTCTACTGGTTTTACCAACGTAATATGCTGGACATTGACCACATTGTGCCAAATACACCACATTTTTGGTGTAACAGTCAAAATGTCCACTTAGCCTAATAGAAACACCAGCCACATTGAACTTAGAATTTGTAGGCAATTCCAGATGACACACACTACATCTACCACATTTAAATTTTCCAATATGCCTACCAGTTGGATTAAAAGCACTGCCACCCTTCTCTAATAATTGCTTAAATGATTTTGCCTTCCTAAATACACATTTAGGAAGGCTGCCCAGCTTTTCCCATACCAAATTATCAAGCCTAAGTAACTTCCAATTGTTAAAAACTATATCCCTAATGTAAGGTGCATCAAATGAATATGTGGTAATAAAATAAATACCACATTCCTGGCCCCCCTTATCAGCATTGTTCACAGCTACTTTTCTTGATCCAAGTTGGGTATCGACCATAGCAGCGCTATCATCCATACCCATAATTACAGGTACATTACTCAATCTACCTTTTAATAACGACCAATATGTACCATCTACTCTCTTTCGCTTTACCTCATCTGCTATGACCTTACACATGCTTTCAGGATATCCTCTCCTAATGAACATGCTCATAATAAACTCTACCTCCCTCAAAAATTCCAATTCGCCACTAGTCATTCTGGCAGCCCTGACCATCTGGCCTTCGACAATTGCTTTTTTCTGGTGTTCAGGGTGCCAACTAGAATAACTGAGATATGAGTTGGAAAAGGTGGCTTTCCTGTGGATAGAAGATGTTAAGGCATGCTCAATAGGATCAATTTTCAAATTGACATCTAAATATGTAATCCCCTCTTTACTAAAGGCATGGGTGAACTTCAAGAAATACACTGTGTCATTAATATACTCCAGAAAACAATTGACATCTTCGACACTACAATCCCATACTATGAACAAATCATCTAAAAAACGGGTGTAGTGTCGAATCTTAGACTTAAACCTGCTTGCAAAAACATATTCCTGCTCCCAAAATGACATGATGTAATTTGCATAAATGGGGACGCAGGCCGCCCCCATAGCAACACCTGTGACTTGCTTAAAATAATGTCCCTCAAAAAAGATAAAGTTGTTTAATACTGTCTCCGTCAAGGTAACAAGCAAATTTATATGATCCTGATCATATAGTCCAGTCTTGAAAAGCTGCCCCTCTAACCATTCTAATCCTATGTCATTAGGTATAACAGAAAAAAGATTGACAACATCAATAGTAACCAAAATAGTGTTGTTATTGATTTCTACAGTCCTTAACTTTCCCAAAAACTGCCAAGAGTCCTTTGTGATGTAATCAAATAATTTGATCCCTTTTTGTAAATGGCAATCCAAAAACTTGCTTATAAAACAAGTCTTACTACGTTTACCGTCTACTATGGGCCTGAACTTAACATTTTCTAGCCCTTTGTGTATCTTGGGAACTCCAAAGATACTACTCACCACAGGATACTCATTATTTATGTAAGAATACTCCAATTTGTCAATTTGCCCTTGCATTAGTAAGTCCTCCACTAACAAATCCACCTTAGCATAAGCAATGTTGACTTGATTAAAACTACTTTCCTCATAGGTGTCTCCATTTAACATAATTAACATATGATTAATGTAATCATTCCTATCCATGATAACCAAGCCACTGCCCTTTATCCAGCTTCATAAACCTAATAGACTGATCTCTGATCAACTCATTTAATAAAAAATATTCATCCCTAGTTAAATTATTTGCCTTACTAAATGCCTCAAGTCCACTTACAGACTTACTCCTATTAATGTATTCTCTAATGTCAAGTTCACAAACCTTCTCAAACAACCCAACTGCATTATTAGAAAGAGGCATGAACCTACTGAGCTTAATTAAAGCTGCCCTTTGCCCTCCAAGTGTATCATGAATCATTAATTTCAAATTCATCTTCCTTGTTAATAGCTTTAAATCAATCAAGATGTCGCTTAAGTTACCCCTCACAAGGGGAAAAAAGGTAGATCCCTTTGACAATAATTCAACATGTCGTAAATCAATGACCTTACTAGAAAAATTATAAACTTTATAATCACCATGGGTGTTGCATACAACCACAGGGTTACTGATACAATCACCATTAACCATTTTTAATTGCTCCTCTGCAATCTGAATCAAATGTTCAATTTCCCCACCAATATTTGCTTCAACACCACCCATGGTTAATTCAATGCTTTCACAAGCAGAACTAATAGATTCGTCATTGTTTTCACGTGAAATAAGAGAAGTAAAATAAATGCTTAAATCAGCATTTGGGTCAATCTGCTCACTGTCAGTCGGAAAAACTGATGAGCCAATACTGCCAGCAAGTACCTGACCAATGCAAGAAATTTCATTAGGTTCTACATTAATACCACTAGATCCTATTGTCATAAAATCACTTTCACCATGACCATCCATATTACCCTCCATTTCAATATTAAAACAAACTTTAAACTCATCATTCATACTAAATGAATGTTTATATGCACCACAAGGACCAGAATCACCATGGTTGTTGCAACCAACCACAGGGTTACTAATACCATCACCATTGTCTGTTATCGATAGCTCTCCTGTTAAATATTCAATTTCCCCACTAATATTCCCTTCAATACCGTCCATGGGTACATCAATGCATTCACAAGAAGAAGCAATAAGTTCGTCATTATTTACAATTGAAATAACAGAAGTTAAATTAATATTTGAATCAGCGTTTAAGTCATTCAACTCACTGTCAATCAAAGGAACTGATGAACTAGTATTGACAACAAATAATTCACTAATACAAGGTGTTTCGTTGGGTTCTACAAAAATTCCACTAGACTCCATTATCGTGAAAACACTTTCCCCATAACCATCCATATTACAATCCATTCCAGTGTGAATCCTAACTTTAAGCCCTTCATTCCCACCAAATGACTGTTCAGATGCAACACAAACATCAATGTTACCAAACAAATAGTCCGCAATGTCCCCCATAAGTGTATTGCTTGTTTCATTACACTCATTGTTTTCATCAAATGGCTCATTAAAATCCAAGTCAATGCCACTACCCTGTTTAAAAAAATCACATTATGAACATCTACTCCATTTGTACTAGTGACATCTTCAAAAACGCCAAGGCCAGTCTCATCCGTTAGGGTGAAATTCAACCCAATACGGTTGTCTATATTAATACCATCCACTTGTAACTGAAAAACAGAATTGTCAGCATAATTGTCAGAGTAATTCAGATGATTAAAACCCTCACCTTCAAAAGATGCTAGGCCATTGATAACTACCTCCTCCATTCTGTCCGACCGCCATTGTACTGCTGTTGGGCATAAAACCTCCCTTTTGGCCTTGCACCCTGCTTCTGAAACTCGTTGACTTCGCCACCTCCTTGATGCTGATTTGTTTGACTGCGTCCCTTGATCCTCTCTGAACGCCTTGGACCTCCTTCTAAGGGGAATTCCTCCTCTGCCATTCGCGTGTTTATACTACCAGCCATTCTCATCACTTCCTCTTCCCCATCCAATTCGTGATTGGGTGAACAAGCTCGAACTGTAAAATTTCCTTCAAAAAGTGGGTATACTTTTTTATGCCTATATTCGTTAGTGTCACGCACAATTTTATGAGATTTCCTTTCATAAATAATCGCACAATGCGAATCAACACTGGCCAACATATTGGTGTAATTGGTGAAATAATGTTCAAAGTTCAAATCAGTCGTAATGCTTTCATTTTCACCCTCCAATTCAGCCAGATACGTAGCAATTGCCTGATCATTATGTTTAATAATGATGTTCATAAGCTCCAACCCCGTTCTATTATATAGCTTATGAACTTCATCTATCATGTCATTTTTACTTTCGATCCCATTTGGATACTTCCAGGTGCGTAAACCCCAGGGGACCAAGCCCAACTCAATGTTCTTGTGCAAATAATAATTCTCAATTTGTAACTTTTTCAAGGAAAATAGTTTATTTTCAAAATCCTTTAAGCGCTCAACTAGAGGCTTAAAAACAGCCCTCTCTGTGTTGAGCACCATACCGTTCTGCTGGAAATTGTATTTGTTAACTTTCCATCACATAACATCCAATTTTTGTGAATCTTCCACTCTACGTTTCTCCCTCATTGACGAACTTTGAGCCCCCACACCGGTATTCACCTCAGGGAGGCTAGAACAAGAACCTTCAGCCACCGTACCTCTGGTAGCAATTGGAACAGGCAGTATACCTGTGGTCACCAAAGAGGCACAAGGAATGCGACCACTCTGTTGCCTGTCCACTAGCTGCTTAATTTGAACAGTATGCTCAGCCAGCTGTTGGTTGATACGTTCCAACAGACCCAAAATGTCTGGTCCAGAACCACTACTCTCCATAGCGACAACAGACAAACAAGTCAACCAGAAATACAAGCAAAGACCAGCACTTGACTCTGTGAAACACCATCAACCAACCACAAAACGAATCGACCTAGGTTTCATCTTTATTCAGACTTCTTTAGAATAGTAATAAAAACAATTTAGACCATGCAAGCTTAAATAAGAGACAAATCATGACATCATTACTTAATTGATTAATTTACATCCATCTTACTAAAAGCAAACTGAACACACTAATACAATGTTAAAAATACTGAATTATGAATTAAATGTAGTATTAGTTAAAAATATATACAATGAAACATACATTAATACCATGCAGTAAACGCAATAATTATAATCCCATTATCCAAGAATATGTTTTAATTTTAAAATTGGGGCAATACTAATATAGTCATTGATGCCTGATAATACCATGGCATTCAGTTTCAGTTGCCACCTCATTTCACTAATATCAAGGTGAAGATCAAGGACCTTACCCTGTACATCCCTAACAACTTGTTGTATTACACAAAATTTAAATACATGCCCACTATTCAACTCAATACGTCTGTACAAAGCGTTAGTTTTATACTATATTAGTATTGCATGGTGAAATTTGCATATTGCAGGGGGAAATTTAAAGTACAAATGAGCCTGACTGAATGAAATGAAAGTTGAAAGCATCAGGTTTGTTGTTAGTGTATGAGATTATTGAGTGGTGTGACCGGGACTGAGCAGTTGGTTTATAGAGGAGTAGACTGTTTTAGGTTTTTTGTAGTTTTTATGTAGCAGGTCATTATGGTATGTTTTTTTTTTTCTAATTTAAAATTTGAGTTTTAGTTTGTTTTCTGAGTTCTCTGAGTTTTTGGAGGTTTGTTATTGTTTTACTGGATAATCGCATATTCCAGGCTCTATCTCTAGGTTTCATAAGTTAAGTTACTAGTATAATAGGATTTGTATCAATATACATTTTTCGAGCAAAAAAGTATAAAATGCTTTAAGGTGTCGTTGAATGACTATAATCTTTAGTGATTTATCAAAAAAAATTAAAACAGGCTAACAGATCAAAGATTATGAGTAAAATCTTGGACATTTTGCAAAACTCTGGAAAGGCTGACTGGTTTGGTTAATGAAAAGTGTAATTGATCTGGCCACTTGGCAATTTATTTTACTTGTCCTTTGGTAGCCAGAACATTTTGAGTGAGCCAACTGCCCATTTTCAGCAGAGGCTTGAGGAAAAAAGCTCCACAATAGATTCAAAAACATTAAAACAATACTTAATGAGTAATTATAGAAATGTGGAGAAAATCTCACAACAGATTAAATACCTCAGTGGTTGAATTTCTTTCTATTCATATATGCTTGATTTACAATGGGCATGCTGACTGGGTTGCCCAATTAGCATGCAGAAGTTTGAATAATAATGATCCTTTATTGTATAATGTTCAGTTCACTGAGCATGTCCTGCCTACTCTCCATCTCTGTGTCTATAGAAAGAAATGGCACACCTGGCCCTGAAGGGCACAGCAACACTAGTGCTGGTTAGGTTACAAGAATAAGTCAACTCAGTGTAATGGCTGATTTTTACTTTAGCAAAATTTGATAAAATGTTTGGTGTAATGCTTAGATATGCTTATAATAAACTTTTGCACACATTGGTATAATGTGGTGAAAAAGGCAGCACTTGACCACGTGTCTTAAAAAAAAATGTAGATTTCTTGGTTCACTTCTATTGTAGTACTAAAATCTATAAGCCATGTGAACTAATTTTTAAAATATCAACGAGACAGACACTGAGAGCGAATGTTATTAATGTCCCCAAAAGTTATTTAGTTTTGTTTTATTGATCTAGTGATGTCATCCCAACTGTTACGTGCTGAGGCACAGATTGAAACTGATGCATGCTGCCATGCAGAGAATTAATACTTCTCCTGCTATGAGCTGCCTTCCTGTGAGTAACTTTATTCTGAGAGTTTGTGATCACATGCAATATGGCAGAGCCAGCTTTATTATTAGACATATATTTGGTTGTTAACAGTGGACATTTCTTCCAGCTGTTCTCTCATTATTTATGCTATTGTATAAAATGGCTTTGTAGTCTTTTTTCACTGCCTTCTCAACCAGTCCAGCCATTACATCAGATATGGGATACACATGGGATCTGTCCTGTCAATTGTAAATAGTTTACAGTCATGAAGAAGTAATATCAAAGCTTTCTCATCAGCAAGCCTGACTCTCAACTTACCACTTATAAATTTGTAGGGAGAAAGTCTTGCAAGTGCCTTTCAAATGTGCTAGGAAGGAAAAGAAACAGCTTCTTCTTTTTCTTTCATCTGTTCCCATTAGGGGTCGCCACAGCGGATCAACAGCTATGATGACATAATACTTTAAAAGGAGGGAAGATTGTTATTGCACCTTGATTACAAAGTATCCTGATTAGTCATCGATGTGTATCACAGCGGTTTAATGGTAATGCACTATATGTTTCTCTTCAAATTGTTAACAGTATCATTTGACTTCATAAATAAATGGAAATACTAGAGTTGGAGGAACTGTTTTTGGAAGCTCTTATGAACTGCTCTTGCCTGTTCTCCCTATGTGTACTTGGGCAGAGTAACAACTTTCCCTTCATTAGAAGCAAGCAATTAACTGTGCAAGGTACATTCTTAATGTATGTAACAGACTTTAAGAATTGGAGAGCAGTCTGTAGTGTATACATGAAAAGGAACAGCATTTGTCTTCACCCAGTTCTCCCTTCCTGAAAAAAAAAAAACAATGGACGTGTGTTACTGTTAAAAGATCATTATGGTCATAAACTGAGCAAAAAAAAAAATCTTATCTACACAATGCAAATGTCAATGCAGCACTATATTAATATTATTCTAACTCAAAATGATCTGGGGGGATGTCATTTTTTTTTTTTGCTAGGACATCTCACACAAGTCCAAGAGGGATGGGACTGTCTTTTGGATAAGACTTCTTGCACATCTCCATGAACTGCAATTTAAAATTCATGATGAAAATCCAATTCATTGAAAATCACTTGAAGTATAAATATGTCTTCAGTGACTGCATGCCTAAAACTGCCTGTAGACTGAGTCTGAAGTGGAGCACAACAGACTTGGTAGGTTTATGACCCCATTAGATGATGTTGAGGGATACAAGCATGTGTGGGGTTGTGTTTCAACAAAGAACTTGTGATGTACGAGGTCAAGGGAGATGACTTGAGTATTGTGAGATTTCATCAAACCTCAGTGTGCACTGATTATGCTGAATAGCATGCTAATGTAACAAATAAGGATATAATTAAGTCATTATGTTATGAGTGAACAGTGTAGGGATAATTTTTAATGGGGAAATAAACTCTGAGGAGTAAGGGTTTTATGGTATAGTTGTCCTTGTAAAGGGCTTTGAATGCACTTTATTATTAGCTGTTGCCTCTGGGGTCTACATTTGCCAGGTTAGTCCTTGAAGTCAACACATCTGTAATTCAACTCTTTACAATCTGTCAGAGTGCAATATTAATGTGGTTACCTAGGAAGTAACACATTTCATATGTCTAAGCTGCAAAGATTTTACTTGCTCATGTGAAATGTTGTTTAATCAGTCCTGAAGTAAAGAATACCCTCTATGCTACCATTTATTTCTGCATAATATTTTATGCACAGAGCGGCCACATCAGGGCAAGCTTTTGGTGTCAGTCCTCAACTTATTCAGTGTTATTTTTGTTGTACAGCTGAGAACTGTGCTATTCAGTGTTATTTTTGTTGTACAGCTGAGAACTGTGCTGAAGTTTTTAATGAGACAGAATCATAAGAAGGAAATTTAGTACAAAAATGAAGGCGCCACATGCTGTTTCTCTGCTTTTCTGAGCTCTGCCTCCAGTGTTTTTTTTTCATATAAGTAGAAAACAATCAACATGATGCTGAAATAAGGCACATTTTCTGTGCTTAGTGACCTGAATGCCAGTTTTGAATCCTCCTACTATTACTTCTTAGTAGTATTGCTTTATTTGGCCTATACCCTTGCTGTAAGGATTGTTCCTAAATAGTGAAAGTTTAACATCAGTGTCTACGTATGTTGGAGCTGCATGTAATGCAGTACAGCACTTAAGGCATCTCTGTGTGAGATCTCTACAAAGAAAGGAAGCTGTCAGGGAATTGTTCCATGTTACCTTGTACTGTTATGCAGCATGTAATATGCAGTACAGTGAGAACAGGGCCCTGGATAAAAATATCCAGCTCTGTGCAATGTCTGAATTAAATGTTGAATATGAAGTGGTGATATCAGTTAGGTGATGGAAGATACCAGGTCCCTTTGGCTGACTATAAGCAGACTAAGGAATATATAGAGGAAGCTTACCCCCTCCAGTTTGGTAGGAGGCCTACTATCAATAGCAGGTGGATTGTATTAATAGTGTAGATACTTGTACCATCTTTGTCACAAGTCTTATTAAGTGAATGGGGAAGAATGTCTCCATAGTTTGCAACTTCACACCAATAAATGGTTCATTGGAACTGCCCCAAATAACTGCTGATGTGTAGTGAATATATCCTTGCACCTGTTAACATATATTTGTGTTATACATGGTAAACACAATTATTGTAGTGTCATGGTTCTACAGAGAGATATCACCTGCCATTTTACTGTTGAGGTGTGTGTGTGTGTGTGTGTGTGTGTGTGTGTGTGTGTGTGTGTGTGTGTGTGTGTGTGTGGAGGGGGGGGGGTAATATAGAAAAGCAAGAACATGCAGCCTTGTGTAAATATTTTTTCCAGAATTAACACCTTTCAAAGTTGCATATTGTAAGATGCTTTTTTCATATCCCTAAGACAATACTGAGCAAGATATAGGTAAATGCTATATAAAATGTCCTCAATGAGATCTCTAACTAAGATTAATTGTACAAGGAAGCTCAACAAACCATTCTTCATAGATTGATCTGTTTGTTGGCATTGCACAAGAAGTCTTAAGTCCAGAATGTCTTTTGATGGCCATTCTCTTTTCTTTTTTCCTGTAATGTCTAGGTCTTGTACTTATATGCTTTTTAAGTATGTTTAGAATCCACATTTAATTGGTCCAATTTTTGGCTTTATGATAAGGAGTCAGGGAAGTCCTGAAACTGTTAAATCCTACGTCTTGAATTAAAGCTCGCTCAGCAAGTTTTTCAAATTAGTATTTTGCAACTTTATTAATATTGATTATTGGATTATCGATTGCTTCAAAAAATAGAAGAGAAATTATGCATGCGTTTGTCTTGATATTCCAATATATAGGTTCATAGGTAAATACTAGGCTAGCTAACCTTGCTGGCCATTTTAAGCCTAGCCAGTTTCCCTTTTAGTACTTGAAATAACCTATCCTATTTGATTATAGATTGGACTTAACCATCCCATGGTCAATAATTATATATTACCCCTAATAGGAACAACTGGGGTCATCCTGTAGATAATTTGAAGGGATCCATGCATGGGATAAAGCTTTTAGGAGCTGCCTCTATTCATAAGTAGCACAGGGGCAGTCCTGAGGTAAATTTTCTGTTTCCCCATCTATAGCTCCAAGTTGTGCTTCAAAATGGAGATGATAAAGGGGTGAATTTTGTTTTATGTGGATGGGGAGGCTGTTCCACAGTAGCAGTATCCCCTGAGAGATATACCTATCCCTCCAAATCATTCTGTTGTGGTTGAAGAAGAGTATTTTTGATGCCGTTTGCCTTGCTGATGTGCAGTAAATCCATCAGATAAAGGTCAGAGGATGCCCTGTATGCCAGACACAGGTCACCTCTTACTAGTCTGTAAGATCTTAAAATGGTGATAGAGCTGTGAGTTGATCCATATAGGACATGTTGTTTAGGCCTGAATCCTTTTCATAAGATATCTCTGTGGGCGTTGCAGTTGTTGCATGTGTATGAACAGACACATGCCAAAGGGATCATTGTATAAGTAAAAGGGGACACTGACCTCCCTCAATCTAGACACAACCCATATGTTTATAAGCTGTGCAATATAGAAGGACTTTCTTGCAAAACCAGTCACATATTGGTCAAAAGTTAGGTCACTGTCACATAATTTCCCAAATCCCAAACAACTGGATCAATTCTTAGGGCCATGTTGTCAATATAGTATTTCCCTGGGGTCAATGACTTCCCAAAGGATACAATAATACATTATATAGCCTTTATTTTCAGACCATGATTTTGTCACTAGTTACTTATTTTGAGGCAAATCTTCCTGCAGGACAGCTAAATCGTTTGGGGACTGAATGACTACTCCTAGCTTGCAGTCATCAGTAAACTCAGTCAGTGGTATTGGCTTTTAATTCAGAAAAGAGGATGCAGTATTATTTCCATAAATTTATATTGAAAAAAAGAAAAGAAAAGAGTTAAGCCCTATTACTGAATGGGGGTACAGACCCTTTTATTCTGGAAATTGAAAAACATGGACTTTCTAAGACTTAAAATGAGAAATATTCCACTTAATGAGGTACATTGTGAGGCTGTATGCTTCCTTAGGGCAGTGCACTGGCAGTCATCCTTGTTTTTTGATCAATTCTTATATAAATAATAATAATAATAATAATAATAATAATAAAATCAATGGGCGAATGCAAATAATATGCTGGAATTAAGTATAAAGGGCAGTGAAATGACTAGCAGTTTGAGGTAACCTTTCCTGCAAGTTTGCTTAGTTTATTTACTTCTTCCTTGATTTGACCTTTTGAGAAGGGTAGTTTCAATGCTATCATAGTCAGCTTTGCAGAATTACTCTGGCATGATGGGTAGGTTTTTCCTCAGCTGGTGCAAGCTACAGGACTTGCTGATGACCTCTGATTGTGGCAAGCTTTACAGTCTGCTGGCAAGGAAGTTAGAGGAGAAGTAGGCATATTACATTCCTTTCCTATCTCCTCCTCCCCCTGATTTTTATGGTGAGTATCATGAACCTTGGTCATGATGTAGTATTCAGAAAGATTTAACCCTCCAGACCCACACTTTAAAATATTGTTCTGCCTCTTTTATAAAGACCCCCAACTTGCATATTTTGAGGAATAGATAGCAATGAATCTCCTCAGAAGCACAAAGCCATTTTTGGACTTAGGAACAGTGCACAGTCAAGAGAAGAACATGCAGAATAGGAAGAGGGTACAACTGGCTTCAGAGGAGGAAAACATGAAAGATGCCACTACCCCAAACAAAATCAGATGCAGGGCAAGGAAGGAAGTCTTCGGTTATATCAAGCCTGCTGTCCCAGCCCATGAGGCAGTTCAGCCTGCAGACAGTAATTATGATATTATGGGGCCTGGGCCATTCTTCCAGGGCAGTGGCTGATCAGTGGATGATTATTTAACTAAGTTTTTAGAGACATTACCAGAGGAAGGTAGGGCCAGGATATTTGACAACCTTTGGTTCAAAGACCTTGTTGCAGCCCTTGCTGACCTAGTCAATACTAAGGACCTAGGACAATTGGGTCCTTACCTTTGTAGTTTATATGGGCCTTCTCATTGACAAAGAACTGAGAGCAAGTCCTACCACGCTTATTTCTTTTCCATTCGGGAAGCTCATCACATTTGAGGAGGGTTAGCTTGGTCTTATTATGATCAAATGATGATACAAGTTAGGAAGTTAAAGTCAGTAGACAAGACTCTTAGGCGGGATCAGTGAGATCCAGATATCTGGCTTAATGCTATGCTTGAAAAAAAACTAGTATTTTGGCCAAAGAGTTTCATTTGGAGGATTTGGAGAATCACTTGAGAGTAAAATTCTGTTTGGCCTTGCATGTAAGTTTTCTCATCTCTGTATACACTGCGGGAAATGGCATCCTGAAGTTAGATGATGGTCAAAATCAGAATTTGGAGAATCACTTGAGAATACAATTCTGGGCAGCCATGGTGGTGCAGCGGTAAGCGTTGCCACCTCACAGCAAGAGGTTCTCCGGTTCAATCCTCAGCTGGGTTGCCTTCTGTGCGGAGTCGGCATGTCCTCCCTGTGGTCGCATGGGTTTCCTCCAGGTGCTCCGGTTTCCTCCCATATCACAAAGACATGCTGTAGGTGGATTGGCAGTCTAAATTGTCCCTAGGTGCAAGTGGGTGTGTGTGTGCCTTCTGTGGAAGGTTGGGCACCGGGCTGGCAACTCGACACCGTTAAACTCCACTGCCAATCATGAGCGGACAGGTGATCCACTGTGGTGACCCCTAACCGGGAAAAGCCAAAAGAAGATGAAGACTTGAGAATACAATTCTGTTGGGCCTTGCATGTAGGTTTTCTCATCTCTGTATACACTGTGTAAAAGGGCATCCTGAACTTAGATGATGGTCAAAATCAAGTCAACCAGATTTGGCAACCACCACATCCTCAAACAATAAATACTCCATTCAGTGACAGGACTACCTCAGCAGAGGTATCTTTTTCATGGCCAAAAAGGTAGTTTCTTATGGGGTCAACTACAAAATCAGACCTATGCACTTTCTGATCAAGGCAGATAAGCTTGACATGCTAATTGCAGGATACCTAGACAGGAAGCTGGCCTCCTTTCTCTTCAAAGGTTTTTCATCCAATCTCCCCATTTCATCTTCAGTCACATGGAATTCCAAAGCTATTAAGAACCTTTTATCCAGCCAGGGAAACAAATAAGTGGCTGCAAGTTAATTGAGAAGGAAGCGCTAGCACTCGGGATCATTGGCCCATTCTCCTCTCTCCCATTGTTCACCTTCACATTATCCCCAACTTTCATTTAATTCACCATATTTCTCACCAAGACGTCTTTCCCCCAATGATTTTATTGAAAAATGGCAAACCAGGTAAAGTAGCCCATGCCATCAAATGTTTTTGGATCTACAGCTATGCAAATTAGATATTCAAGCTGCCTTCTGCCTTCTTTCCATCAGAAATTGTGACTGTCCTTTGTTATGTTTCCAGTTCAAGGGAAATGTTTTTTTCTTTGCGCACCCATACCCATAGGTTGCTCCCTGCCATATGCAAATTTTTTAATCATTTAGTTCTGTCCTACAGTGGTATTGGCAACAGAGGTCCCTTAATCAAGTTGCTATCCATTATCCATTATCTAGATGATGACTTGATTAAAGGCAAAGGGAAAGCTGGAGCTCAAGGGGGCATGGCCAGTTTCTTACAACTTTGCTCAGAGCTGGGGGTCCCTTTGACAGAAGAAAAGTGAGAGGGTCCATTTCAGGCCATCTCCTTCTTGAACCTCCTTATTGATGTTCCTGCTACTGCATTTCATCTTCCCTCAGACAAATCAGAATCCCTCAAATTGTCCATTCACACCCTATTAAGAGGCAGCAAAGTGAGGGGTGGTTTGGCTATGCAGTTGCATGGGTTACTGTAGTTTGCTTGTAGGGTCATTTCACTGGGCAGGAGTTTTCTCAATTCCTCTTCCAACCGAATTGAAGGGTGGCAGACTTGAACACCACTGGGTAAGAATTTCTAGAAAGTTCAAAGAGGACCTGCAGCTATGGGACATCTTCCTAAGGAAATATAGTGGAGTCGCTTTTTCGCAAAGCCCCTGGGTTTCATGAATTGATTTACAACTCTTCACAGACATTGAAGCTGGTGGGGGCATGGAGGAATATTTCCAAGGCAGGTGGTTTTCAGCGAAACTGCCCTCCTGTTTGTCAGTGGAAAGACTGAGAAACATTACTTTTTTGGGGATATTTCCTGTCTAGGTAACCAGTGTGATTTGGCAAGAAGATTTTGCTAACAAGAAGGCTGTTTTCTTGTCAGACAACTTGGCAGTGGTGCAGGCCCTCAACCACAGGTTGTCTAAGTCTAGGTAGGTTCACTCTATCATTAGACTGCTAGTGTTAGTAAATCTTCATATCAATTTAAATTTTACAAGTCATCACGTTTCTGGCAAAGAAAATAACATAGCGTGTATGCCTTCAGCCTGTTTTACAAGGGATTAAAATTATCTCTTAGACATCAAGACCTCTCTTTGCTTTTACATTTCCTAGCCTATAGGTGTTTGGTTCCAGATGCACCCCGTACCTTAAGGATACATGTAGCAGTTTTGAGTTGGTTTGCTAGAATTTTGAAACTTTCTGATTTTTTCAGTCATTAGCTCACAGGAAGATAAGTAAAGGGTCTGGAAAACACCGGAAGTGCTTCCTGTAATCTCTGGAAACCCATTGGTCATCACCTCTTGATACACATTATTAAAGGGTTTACTGGTCAGTAGATGATTTTTACTTCTTTACTTCTGGACCAATCTGTTTGTATGGCTCTACGTAGAGTCCTAAAGAACTTATGAATTGATTTATTCATTGCACTGAGACAATGTGATTATTGGTAGGGACTTTGTTTTAACATGGATAAAAAAGCCCAAGAGTGATCAGGCTGGGAAGGGGCAACACATTCCACTGCATAGGGCTGACTCTTTTTAAAATGCCCTGTGCACTGGGCTGCTTTCCTGTTCAGGTTAGTTTTGAATGATGCAATACTCTACTTGATTATGTCTGAATCAAGCCACAGCATTATTCTGGCTAAAATCAATTTCACCCTGAAGAAGGCCATATCATGCCAAGAATTGTCCACATTTGGCTATTCCTCTCATTCATACCAAATTGGGCATACCTCAGATCAAAAAGTGGTGATTCAACCAAAGTTTTAAAGAGGACTGGGAGGTGGTTATCTGATGCCTTCCATGGTTACATCAAACCTTAACTGTGCATCCTAATTTGCAGGGAAGCAGCTTCTGTGGATCCTGGGTCACTGTCATACAAAGAGGTGCCAGATGGCAACTCTTCATTTGAATAAATGCATAGTGCTCTGGGCCAGGATCACTAGGCAACCCACTGGCTTACCTTCTCAGGCTTGTCATGTTTCCATCTTTGGGGATACTGGTGTAGGCTGACTTTTGAGGTAAAAGCCCCCAATGCTCTGAACATTTATCTTGGGAGCAATTATCTAACCACTGTCCTAAAGAAGGGCTTAGCACATGGATCCTATCGGATCTCAGCAGACTGTGTAATCTCCATCCTGATTTAGTTTTATTTTGGTCTGCTATTATTCCTAGCTTCATCTAGAAGGGTACAAATTATGGTTTAGTGGTGGAATCATCCATACACTTTATTAACCACAGAATGGCATGAGCTATCACAGAATACTTGGACTTAACAAAGCTAGATAAAGATTATTTGATGTAGGTGGGATCCATTTGAATGGTTTGGGCCTTGAATTGCTCAACTTGCAATTGACATTGTCTGCCAATAATTATTTTGACTAGATGTGTAGTACTTTTGATATTTTTGTCAAGCCTTTGTGCCTACATGAGCTGTGGGATCAGATGCTGGATGCAGGGGAAGCAACAACCACAGTATACCAGTGGGTGGATGCCTTGCAGCTTAACCCCTTAGTGTTCCCTCTTGACACTTCAGTTGGCTCTTGATGAGTGGCAGGCTGGATGGCCAAAGAGGCTTGGTTCAAGACTATTTATGTTTGGGCAATGAATTATATCATAAGTTAATGGGTAATGTGATACATTTGAGGGAGCTTGGGTTTACTCACCCAGATGATAACTGGTAGCTGCAACAGGCCTAGTTACACCAACCGACTGGTATTTTATTTCATGTTTATTGACAATATTTCAAAAGATTCTGGTTTGGACAATGTTATGTTTGAGTTCATACATAAATACAGAGGCTTTTGTTTTTTTGGTTAGTGACTCAGCAAGGGAGAAAATACAGAGTTCAAGAGAGTCAGACAAATTCCAGTACCTAGTTAAACATTTGTTAAACTATTATAAAGTATGTATTAGTACAGATATGCCAGGCAAGTTAAAATCATCAGCATTAAAATTTTTAATAATAAACCATTTTGTACTGAGAATGTTCCATTGTATGGGTGAGACTTTCTCTTAAACCATGTAATCCTGTTATGAAAAACATTTTATTAATCTGTCTAATAATGTTAACCGTGTATACAAGCTTTTCTTGAATTTATGTATTAGATACATTTTATTCTAGATGCGGCTGTTTGTAAGTCCTGTCAATACTGTATCAGCTACATAGCCTGATGGTTGGGAGTTATTTTTTCTTGTTCGGATTACACAGAAATTTTGGAAGTCTTTATTTTTCAATATAAAAAATTTGGAGGAAATGTCATCAGATTAGTACTGAGAAAGATGACGTAATGCATTGAAATAAGTAGCATTGTCTGCACTCTGAGTTATCTACATGGTTTGCTTTGATTCCTGGATACCACAAACACCAGACAGCTCCCAGTGCCATCACCAAGCCTCTTCTGGGAGCCCTACCCTGTGCTTCAGTATATTAACTTTGGAGGCAAAAAAACAAACAAACAAAAAAAAAACAGTACAAATTCTGGAAAGATAAATGGATATGAAAGGTAAAGGTCACTGGAGTAAGAAATGATTTAACAGCCATTTATTGTGACAAAAATTTGCTATACTATATCCAAAACTGGCGTTTTATTGTAAGAATAAAGCTCAGCTTGATATTCTTAGTGGACAGAATATATGAATAACCCACACACCCTAGTCATACAATTAATATTATACAATGGTTAGGATGCCTAAGGCATTTTTTTTTAAATAGAATGGTTATGTACTGTTAGATGCATTTCTGCAAAATAACCGGATCTTTAATTTAGTCCAGAAGATTCTCTTATATTAAGACTTAGGATACATTGCTTATAAAGCTAGTTTTCTTTTTAATACAGTAATATGTACAGAAAGCTACAGAATAAATGTGTATTCTTCTGATGTTGTAATACTGGGAAGCTGTTATACTTCTGTCCAAACATGAGCTGTGTTTTTGAATTTCTTAAATGAGGAGAAAGGAGCAGAGGAGCAGTATAAGTGTGATTTAGAATGTGTACTGGAGTGCAGTATAAGTGTGATTTAGAATGTGTATTGGGGTGCAGTCTAAGTGTGATTTAGAATGTGTATTGGGGTGCAGTCTAAGTGTGATTTAGAATGTGTATTGGGGTGCAGTCTAAGTGTGATTTAGAATGTGCATTGGGGTGCAGTATAAGTATGATTTAGTATGTGTATTGGGGTGCAGTGTAAGTGTGATTTAGAATGTGTATTGGGGTGCAGTGTAAGTGTGATTTAGAATGTGTATTGGGGTGCAGTATAAGTGTGATTTAGAATGTGTATTATTGTGCAGTATAAGTGTGATTAAGAATGTTTATTGGGGGTGCAGTATAATTGTGATTTAGAATGTGTATTGATGGTACAGTATAAGAGTTATTTAGAATGTGTATTGGGGTGCAGTATAAGTGTGATTTAGAGTATGTATTAGGGTGCAGTATGTGTGATTTAGAATGTGTATTGGGTCTAGTATAAGTGTGATTAAGAAAGTGTATTGTAGTGCAGTGTAAGTGTGATTTAGAATGCTTATTTGGTTACAGTATAATTGTGGTTTAAAATGTGCATCGGGGTGCAGTATAAGTGTGATTTAGAATGTTTATTGGGGTGCAGTATAAGTATGAGTTAGAATGTGTATTGGGGTGCAGTATAAGTGTGATTTAGAATGTGTACTGGGGTGCAGTATAAGTGTGATTTAGAATGCATATTGGGGTACAGTACAAGTGTGATTTAGAATGTGTATTTACTGCAGTATAAGTGTGAGTTAGAATGGTTATTGATAGTGCAGTATAAGTGTGATTTATAAAGTATACTGGGTGCGATATAAGTGTGATTTAGAATGGGTATTCGGGTGCAGTATGAGTGTAATTTAGAATGTGTATTGGGGTGCAGTATAAGTGTGATTTAGAATGTGTATAGATGGTGCAGTATAAATGTGATTGAGAATGTGTAATGAGGTGCAGTATGTGTGATTTAGAATGTGTATTGGTGTATAAGTGTGATTTAGAAAGTGTATTGGGGTGCAGTATAAATGTGATTTAGAATGTGTATTGGTATGCAGTATAAGTGTGATTTAGAATGTGTATTGGTGTCCAGTGTAAGTGTGATTTAGAGTATGCATTAGGGTATGGTATAAGTTTGGTTTAGAATGTGCATTGGAGTACAGTATAAGTGTGATTTAGAATGTGTATTGGGGTGCAGTATAAGTGTGATTTAGAATGTGTATTGGTGTGCAGTATAAGTGTGATTTAGAGTATGCATTAGGGTATGGTTTAAGATTGGTTTAGAATGTGCATTGGGGTGCGGTATAAGAGTGATTTAGAATATGTATTGGGGTGCAGTATAAATGTGATTGAAATGGGTATTGGGGAGCAGTATAAGAGTGGTTTAAAATGTGTATAGGGTGCAGTATAAGTGTGATTTAGAATGTGTATTGGGGTGCAGTGTAAGTGTGATTTAGAATGTGTATTGGGGTGCAGTATAAGTGTGATTTAGAATGTGTATTATTGTGCAGTATACGTGTGATTAAGAATGTTTATTAGGGGTGCAGTATAATTGTGATTTAGAATGTGTATTGATGCTACAGTATAAGAGTGATTTAGAATGTGTATTGGGGTGCAGTATAAGTGTGATTTAGAGTATGTATTAGGGTGCAGTATAAGTGTGATTTAGAATGTGTATTGGTTATAGTATAAGTGTGATTAAGAATGTGTATAGTAGTGCAGTGTAAGTGTGATTTAGAATGTTTATTTGGGAACAGTATAAGTGTGGTTTAAAATGTGCATCAGGGTGCAGCATGTGTGATTTAGAATGTGCATTGGGGTGCAGTATGAGTGATTTAGAATGTGCATTGGGGTACAGTATAAGTATGATTTAGAATGTGTATTGGGGTGCAGTATAACTGTGAGTTAGAATGTGTATTGGGGTGCAGTATAAGTGTGATTTGGAGTATGTACTGGGGTGCAGTATAAGTGTGATTTAGAATGTGTATTGGGTGCAGTATAAGTATGATTTAGAATGTGTATTATTGTGCAGTATACTTGTGATTAAGAATGTTTATTGTGGGTGCAGTATAATTGTGATTTAGAATGTGTATTGATGGTACAGTATAAGAGTGATTTAAAATGTGTATTGGGGTGCAGTATAAGTGTGATTTAGAGTATGTATTAGGGTGCAGTATAAGTGTGATTTAGAATGTGTATTGTGTCTAGTATAAGTGTGATTAAGAATGTGTATTATAGTGCAGTGTAAGTGTGATTTAGCATGTTTATTTGGGTGCAGTGTAAGTGTGATTTAGAATGTGTATTGGGTGCAGTATACGTGTGGTTTAGAATGTGTATTGGGCTGCAGAATAAGTGTGACTTAAAATGTTTATTGGGGGTGCAGTATAAGTGTGACTTAGAATGTGTTATGTGGTGCAGTATAAATGTGATTTTGAATGTGCATTGGCAGTGCATTATAAGTGTTATTTAAAATGTGCATTGGGGTGCAGTATAAGTGTGATTTAGAATATGTATTGGGGTACTGTAGAAGTGCTGTTTAGAATTTGTACTGGGGTGCAGTATAAATCTGATTTAGAATGTGTAATTGGGTGCAGTATAAGTGTGATTTATAATGTGCATTGGGGTGCAGTAAAAGTGTGATTTAGAATGTGTATTGGTGTGCAGTTTAAGTGTGATTTAGACTATGTATTAGAGTGCAGTATACATGTGTTTTACAATGTGTATTGGGCATAATATAAGTTTGATTTAGAATGTGTATTGCAGTGCAGTGTAAGTGTGATTTAGAATGTTTATTTGGATACAGTATAAGTGTGATTTAGAATGTGCATTGGTCTGCAGTATAAGAGTGATTTAGAATTTGTATTGGGTACAGTAAATGTCTGATTTAGAATGTGTACTGGGGTGCAGTATACATGTGATTTAGAATGTGTAAAGGGGTGCAGTATATGTGTTATTTAGAATGTGTATTGGGGTGCAGTATGTGTGATTTAGAATGTTTATTGGGTACAGTAAAATGATGAGTTAAAATGTGTATTGGGGTGCAGTATAAGTGTAAGTTTAAATGTGTACTGGGGTGCAGTTTAAGTGTGATTTAGAATGTGTATTGGGGTGCAGTATATGTGTGATTTAGAGTATGTATTAGGGTGCAGTGTAAGTGTGATTTTGAATGTGTATTGGGTGCAGTATAAATGTGATTTAGAATGTGTATTGTGGTGCAGTGTAAGTGTGATAAGAATGTTTATTTGGGTACTGCGGTGGTGGTGCTGCGGTAGCGTTGTCTCCTCACAGTAAGACGCTGTCCGGTTCGATTCTCAGCTAAAGCGTCTTCTGCGTGGAGACATGCGTGAATGGGTGTACCTTTGTTGAAGGTTGTGCATCAGGGCTGGTAACTCGGCACGTAAAAATCTACTGCCAATCATTAGCGGACCGGAATTCCGCTGTGGCGACCCCTAACCGGGAAAAGCCGAAAGATGCAACAACATTTGGGTATAGTATAATTGTGGTTTAGAATGTGCATTGGGGTGCATTATAAGAGTGATTTAGAATGTGTATTGGGTGCAGTAAAAGTGTGAGTTAGAATGTGCATTGGGGAGTAATATAATAGTGAGTTAGAATGTGTATTGGCATGCAGTATAAGTGTGATTTAGAATGTGTATTGATGGTGCAGTATAAGTGTGATTTAGAATGTGTATTGGTGCAGTATAAATGTGATTTAGAATGTGTAGTGTGGTGCAGTATGAGTGTGATTTAGAATGTGTATTGGAGTGTGGTATAAGTGTTATTTAGAATATGTATTGGTGCAGTATAAGTGTGATTTAGAATGTGTAATGGAGTGCAGTATAAGTGTGATTTAGAATGTGTATTGGGGTGCAGTATAAGTGTGATTTAGAGTATGTATTAGGGTGCAGTGTAAGTGTGATTTAGAATGTGTAGTGGGTGTAGTATAAATGTGATTTAAAATGTGTATTGTGGTGTAGTATAAGTGTGATTTTGAATGTGTATTGTGGTACAGTATAAGTGTGATTTAGAATGTTTATTTGGGTACGGTATAAGTATGATTTAGAATTTGTTTTGGGGTGCAGTGTAAGTGTGATTTAGAATGTGTATTCAGTTGCAGTATAAGTATGATTTAGAATGTGTATTGTGTGCAGTATAAGTGGGATGTAGAATGTTTGTTGGGGTGCAGTATAAGTATGAGTTAGAATGTGTATTGGGGTGCAGTATAAGGATGATTTAGGATGTACATTAGGGTGTAGTATAAGTGTGATTTAGAGTGTGTATTGGGGTACAGTGTAAGTGTTATTTAGAATGTCCATTGGGATGCAGTATAGTTGTGATTTAGAATGTGTTTTGGGTGCAGTATAAGTGTGATTTAAAATGTTTTTGGGGATGCACTATAAGCGTGATTTAGAATTTGTATTGGGTGCAGTATAAGTGTGATATAGAATGTGTATTGGGTTGCACTATAAGTGTGATTTAGAATGTGTATTGGGGTACATTATAAGTATGGTTTAGAATGTGTATTCTGGTGTAGCATAAGTGTGATTTAGACTGTATATGATGCAGTATAAGTGTAGTTTAGAATGTTTGTTTGGAACAGTATGTGTGATTTAGAATGTGTATTGGGTGCAGTATAAGTGTGGTTTAGAATGTGTATTGGGCTGCAGAATAAGTGTGACTTAAAATGTTTATTGGGGGTGCAGTATAAGTGTGACTTAGAATGTGTATTGGCAGTGCAGTATAAGTGTTATTTAAAATGTGCATTGGGGTGCAGTATAAGTGTGATTTAGAATATGTATTGGGGTATCGTAGAAGTGCTGTTTTGAATGTCTACTGGGGTGCAGTATAAGTGTCATTTAGAATGTGTATTGGGGTACAGTTTATCTGTGGTTTTCAATTTTATTGGGGTGCAGTATAAGTGTGATTTAGGATGTGTATTAGGGTACAGTATGTGTGGTTTAGAATGTGCATTGGGGTGTAGTATATGTGTGACTTAGAATGTTTATTGGGGGTGCAGTATAAGTATGTTTTAGAATGTTTATTGGTGGTATAGTATAAGAATATATACACATTAGTCTGGGGTTTATGCTGTGCTTTGGTAAAGTGACAAGTTTCTTCATAGTTAATATATGCATATGCATATTTTAAGCCTTGACAGTTAACTTTTTTTGTGCACAAAATAACCTCTTCCATTTGGTTAGAAATTAGCCTTTCTCTTCACCTGGCCAATAATTATATATTACTCCTAATCAGAATAACTGGGATCAGAATAACTGGGATCATACTATAAATAGTTTGAGGGGAGCCATGCATGGGACAAAGCATTTCTTAGCTGCTTCTGTACATTATTAGTACAAGAGACAGTCCTGGATACGTTTTCTGAGAATTCTGTGAATTTTGTCATGTTATGAGACAATAATCAAACTGAGGGAGGAGACAAGTAAATTGAACATATCCGTGGCAGAGTATTTGAGGCTAGGGGCAAGCATGTGAGGAAGAAGCAGAAATAGAAGGCCAATGTGGCTACACAGTAATGTTTATGTCAATGATTATGGAAATGGGTAGTGATTATCAGATCGAAAGACAAGGAGTAAGAGGAGGCAGATAACAAGGAGGCAAACTAAAGTCAAACAAAGATGGTGAAAGCAGTAAAGTCTTAGGCTGAAATACAAATTAGCAGTGAAGATCAGGAAGAAAAGTAAAAGCTTTTTTGTTTATATAACTGAGAGGATGGAGAGACAGACATGGTCTAGCATGGAGTGACAGGAGAAAAGACTGAGGAGGATACCTCTCGACCTTTTAGTGTTAGAAATCTGGACAAAGCCTAAAATAATGGGTGGGGGGGGCAAAGACCCAAAAACAAGAACAGATTTTTAACTATTGCTCTGATAAACTTAGAAAGTTGCTAGAATAACAGGATGTGTGTTAATGTGCATTTCCTGAAGAATAAGAAGTATGAAACTCAAATGTATGTTATTATTTAATGACTTCAGTCCTCAGTGATTTGCTAGAAAACCATAAGTTTTATGAGGAGCAGACCAAAAACAAGAGGAAAAAACTAGACGTTCCTTGAAAATCTGGACAGTTAAGATGTATGCTGGGGAGAAAGCAAAGGTACTAAATGAACAGTTACTTCAGTCTTAAAAAAAAGCAAGTGAAAGACGTAATGCTAGTGAAAGATGTAATGCTAGAAGAAAGCCGGTAGAGAGCAGAGGACAGACAACAGGATACAGTAAAAATGTGGAAAAGGGACTGTCTTCTCAAAAAAATAACTGTGTCGAGTTTTGCATGTTCTTCTTGTCTGCATCCGTTGTCCTTAAATACTCCAGGAAAAACATGGCGACTAATTGGCCATACAAAGGTATCACTATATGTATTGTGTTCACTGCTGTCCTTCTTTGTATTTATGGCTAAAAAAGTCTATGAAATTGATCAGTTTTCAGATAAAAACATAAACAATATTGCTCTGGTAATGTAGTCTAATATATTTTGTTCATCTGTCGTGATCTCCTCTTGTGAATTCTGGCCTTGTCTGCCTTTTCCACTTTATATAAAATCTAAGCTATTTTATTTAAAAATCACTGGACTTCCTCAGATAATATTCTATGTCCAGTAAAATGATTTTTTGCTGTGAACAATTGTGATGTTGTTCAGCTTGTGACTTTATGAATAACATTGGGAAAATCATGCTTTTGAGGTCTGAGGTTTATTGTAAAGTCCTGAAAATGTAATTTTTTGACATCACACTGTGCAAAACTATTCATGGAACGAATAAAGTTAAGTAAAAAATTTAGGAACTAAAAGAGCTGATAAAGGCATTATAAGCACCATTTGAACATTAATTGTAATGTGCTAAGTACGTAACTGCAATGGGGGTTCTAGATTATTTTTTAAAGCTTGTTCTTCTCTCCAAAAAGTCAGCATTCCAGCAGTTCTTTGCCAGAGTAAATAAAATCAGAGCTAATAAAAAAACAAGAAAAAACTCTTCAAACTGCCAAAACTCATAAAAAAAAAAAAAACCGTCCGGTACAAGAAAAGGAAGCTGCGAATTGTAAGTATGTTAAGCTGCTTTTTTATTAACACAAACTTTTTGTTTGCCCCCAGTTCGGACTTCTTCAAAAATATAATGAGTAAAAAAGCACACAATTAAATACAAATATAGGAACAACACATGACTAATTGTACCCTATCCCAACTGTGCTTGACTAATTAAACAATTAAATCACTAAATGCCAAAGCTAATATCAGGTAGGCTTACTCCTACAATAGAGAGTTGATTATCCGAAATGTCAGTTATCAGAACCAGCCTTCCAAAGTTTTCAGGTAGGAAAAATCATAAAGTCTGACTATGTAAACATTATATGTATTCACTTGAGCATGTTTTTTGAGCTTGTAGCCAGTTCGTGTTTGAAAAATATTCTTTATTGTCCACTGGAATTGCTGAATGGTTTCAAAGTATATTCTCTTGTGCACAAAAAACAAGATTTTAGAAGTTCTTTATGTGGTTCAGTTATATGTTTGGCTATTCAGTTTGAATATCCGAACTACCCTAGGCCCCAATTAGTTTGGATAATTGACTCTCTACTGTATTACATAAGCAGATATAGCTACATCTTTCATTTAAGAGCATTACACAACTGAAAGTTAATTTTCTCCAATGGGTGGTGTAATGCACAATCACACACCAGATTCAGGCAACAACAAGGCTATATTCGATCAAAATTGGAATGTCATAATGAGAAATAAAGAGCCAAATAAAATGGTTTTAAACTTAAATTAATGAATGTAGCAAGACTGAATGGCTTATTTATTTGTTTATCCATACGGGGTCTATTAACGTTTTTCATCAATTACCTGATCTGAAAAAGCAAGTACAGATGGGTGAAAAGCTGGAACACAAACTATGTATAGGCAGATTACATGACATACAAAAGAAAAGGAACTATTGTAATGGAAGATTCATTTAAATTGGTAGAATATGCTGAAGGTTAAAGTACAGAACTATATAACTATGTAAAATGTATACAATAAGTGGGAAAATTTCTCCTTACGCTTTGAAAAAGTTGTAAAAAAAAATCTGAATTCTGACAAGCCTAGGACAACCTACTCATTTGGAGCACGCAACCAGTATAAATATGCCCTAAAGTTTCTCAAATCAATTAACTACGTCCAGTCCACAAAATAACATATTTTTCTTAAACAAGCAAAAAACTATTTAATGATGGCTAAAACACTGTAAGTTAATTAACAATAAAAACTTTACAAAACATAAGCACTTTCATTTCTAGTTAGAATTAGAAGAAACTTCATCAGATAAATTGAGCCTCATCTCATTCATCTCTTCATAAAATAACATTCATTAAAGAACAGTTACACTCCTCCCAAGCAGAACCAATCAAATTCATCAAAGCCGTATCTTACCTCTAAAATATTGAGCATGTTTAGTTATGTTCACTATATACTCGCATTATAAATTAAACATAAAAACATCTTTATATACAATAAAAATTAATAAACATTAATACCAATATTATAAACACATTCCACTCACCTTTTCAAAGCTTTCAAATTTAAAATGTTCTTAATAGACATGTTTTCATTCAGACCTGGTCAATATCTTGCATTCAAGTGAATCTGCCAGGTAAGTTCAGATTTTTCTAATAACAATGGCCATAACCCTCTCTTTTGCTTCATTTCAGGGCTTCCAATATTCAAAACATAAACATATGACCTTGAAATTCACTGCAATGCTTAGCAAGGGTCTAGATTAAATTCTCGAAAGCAGTCAATGTTGAATCAGACATTCTCGACACGAGAATAGTGAAACTGCAGAACATCAAACAAGTAAATGGAAATCTCTGTAAGGGGAGATTTCTGTTTATTTCAATATAGTGCAATCTCAGAGTTGGTATATTTAAGTAGCTGTTGGTGTGGGGGATGCAGGGGGGCTTGCCCCCCTTTCTACATCATTTAGTTTTTTTGTTGTTGTTTTTATTTTTTTTTCTGAACATTCGATGTTTTGGCAGTTTGATCACTAAAGGTCAAACTTTAGTAAGTCGAACTGTTAAATAGTTATGTTCTAATATAGACCCACTTAGCAAGGCATTAGTTTCCATTTTAAGTCTAATGTCTCTCAAACGCTCCCAAATCCTACTTCTTAATTTCTGGTCTCTTTTTCCAACATAAAAACACTTACAATTGCAGCATAGGGTACAGTAGACAACTCTCTCCATATTACAGGAAGACTTCCCGTAGATCCTAAGCTTTAAGCCATTTATTATTACCTCACTTGCCTCCAGAATATATGCACAATAGGAACATGCCCCACATTTATACATGTATTCTACCTTTTTTTGCCTACTCTGATTTTTGAACATGTTTTTAAGATTACATTTATTCTATAAATGATAATAGGTCTGTCACCTACATATCCTCTCAGGTCTTTATCACTACTCAGGATATACCAGTTTTTAAATAAAATATCCCTTACTAAATTACTATGCTTTCCGAAAGTAGTAATAAATGAATTACTGAAAGCTCCTTTTTCTGATTCTACCTAAATATTTGTATTAGCAACTAAGCCATTAATAGAAGGCACAAACAAAACATATTATCTTGTAAAGGCTCATTATTCCTCAAACCATTTAATCGACCTTCAAAGACTGGCACAAAGTGCCCATTTTCTCTCTTCCCTCTTACTTCAGCCATCAATTCTCCAAGTAACTCCCGAGGGTAACCTCATTGTAAAAACATCCCCTCCCACTTACAACATTCATCTAAAAATGAATCCATTACAGTGACCATATGGGGCAGCCACACCAATTGGCCTTTAACTATGGCCCACTTCTGCTTAAATGGATGGCCACTATCAAGATATAAGAAACTATGACAGTACGTTTCTTTACAAAAAATCTCAGAAATGAACCTTTTATTTGGGACATCCTTCTTTAGCAAAATATCCAAGTAGGGAATCACTATATCATTAATGGTATGTGTAAATCATAAAAAAGAGGTTGTCCTATTGATGTATTCCAAAAACCTCTCAATTTCATCTTCGTGCCCTTCCATAGGATGAATATATCACTCAAAAAGTGGGTGTATATATGACAATAGATGAAAACAGGAGAGTCTAATAAGTATCTTCTCTCTCTTTCAAACATAATAATATTTGTGTACAAACCACCGCATGATGATCCCATAGCCATTCCTTCCATTTGCAGATATACTTCCTTTTCAAATAAAATAAAATGATTTCTTAATACTATATTCAATAACTGTTCGTACATATTGACATGGGCTTGAGACACCCTCTTTCTAGACAAATAATCACAAAACCATTCCTCACCTAAATCATGTGGGATAACAGTGTATAAATCTTTAATATCCACCGTTATGAAAACAAAGATGTTGTCAAAAGTTATGATATTAATTCTTTTTAAAAAATCCCAAGAGCCCCTGCATATATTAGGTTCACTCATCACATACTCTTTCAGTTTAACATCCAAACATTTTGCTAAAAGATATGTTATAAAACTTCTAGCATCCACTATTGGACGCACAGGGGGTTGGTTCATAGGGTCATAGGTTCATAGGTTGGTACTAGGCTATCAGACCTAGGGTCTATACAAGCCTACAAAACTTTTAAAACTGGAAACAATAGGAGTCAGCAGCACCAATTAGATGTTAAAACTGTTTAATATAAGCGCTTTCGGCTCGGACTATTCCAAGCCTTCTTCAGACAAAACAGTTAAACACTGACGGCCACAATTTAAATACTAACATCAATTAAAACCTTAATTAATCATTAAAGTGCTATTGCTCTACAAATATATCTTAAAACACCAAAAATTCGGTTATGTGCAAAACAATTAATAAAACCATATATTGACATTTATATGTGTGATGAAAATCAACCAAATGGTAGCATGTCAGATATATATGTATATAAAGTATGTAGAAAATATATATACAGTATAAAATGACAATATATAATGATAATAATAATAATAATAAATGGGGTTAAATTACAAAAAAATCTTGGATGTTAATAGATCTTACATAGCATTTTAATGTAAGATGCATGCAACAAATATAAATATACATATACACATATACAAAAATACATTAAAATATGTATACACATTATAAAGCTTTCTCTAGTGTTTTATCTTTTTAATGCCAAGAGTTTCAGTACACATTTTATAGAGAAAGCTTCATTCAATCCTGGGAATGCTTGGGCATTTGTGACGATTTGCCATTTCAGCTCATCTAACTCTAATAACAACTGCCAAGGGCCTCCTCTAATGTCTAGTGTTCTTTGCTGCAAAATTATAAATTTAAAAAAAAATTGTGATTGATATGTTTGGCTAAGGCATTGTTAAGATCTTTTTTGTGTACAAGCCTTTTATACAAGCCTAGCCATAACAATTCTGTGGCTATTTCTTAGCAGAATATTTACTTCCCTGGTCCCCTCTCTAGCAGGGAGACTGACATGATCCCAGGAGTGAATTTCCTATATCCCATCTAATCATCAAGGTTCCTTTTGAAGAGGGCCAAAGAGGTGCTCTGTTGGACATGTATGAGCAGTCTATTCTAGAGTATGGGGAGTCTCTGTGTCAAGAACCTATCCCTCCAGCATGTTTTGTTCATTGTGATGACCAGGTTTAGATTCCTGGAGCATGTGGCTCTGACGAATTGGGATTTCTTTAAGTGTAACATGTCCAACAGCTCTGGGTTTGACATGGCCTTGTATGTTAAGCAGAGATCACTTCTGAATAGGCGCTATGTGACAGAGTATAGCTGGAGTTTTTTTAGATGGTCAGCATAGGGCATCTGCTTTAGGCCGATGATTCTTTTAGTGAGGTATTTCTGTGTCCTTTCCACTGTTGCAGATGTCTTGTGAGGTACATACTAAATGGGGTGTTGTACTCTATAATGGGTCTAATGAGTGATGAGTACAGTGGGACAATAACCTCCTTTTTTCTGGATGAAAAGCCCTTAGTGATGAGGTGTGCCATACAGAAGGATTTCCTGACTGTTGTGGCAATGTGGTTATCGAAGGTAAGACCACTGTCCACCTGTGTCCCTAAGTCCCTTATCACACTTTCATTGTTTAGTGTACTGTCACTTATGTGGTAATTCATGGGTACATGTTTTTTCCCAAAGGGGATAACTATACATTTCTTGGCATTGAGCTTGAGCCCATGGCTCTCGCACCAAGCATCTGTTTTTGTAAGGCCCTTTTGTAGAATATCCACATCATTTGGGGATTCAATAATGGCTCCCAGTTTGCAGTCATCTGCAAACTTTGTTAGCCAGCATCCCTAAGTGTTGGCCTGTACTTCAGAGAAGTAGATGCCAAACAAGAGCGGTCCCAAGACTGAACCCTGAGGTACTCCACTTTTCACTTGTTAGGAGCTGAATTTGGAGTCAGCTACTTTTACAGTGTGGGGTCTGTCAGTAAGACAGTTGGCAACCCATCGAGTGACATAGGGATTAATGCCTAGCTTAGTAAGTTTATCTATGATTCCAGAGTGGAGGATGGTGTCGAGGGCCTTGGCAGGGTCCTGATAGGCTGTGTGGACCGCCTTACCCTCATCCATGGCTCTGGAGACTGATTCAAAGATGTCAATCAGGTTGATGAGATCAGATCGGCCCTTCACGAAACCAAACTGGTGGAGTCCAGTGTCTGAAAGCTGCCAATGTCTTTGTTTATAAGTTCCATGATAATGCGTTCCATGGCTTTGCGGATCAGTCTCGTCAGACTGATGGGACAATAGTTCCAGGATCCAAGGTGATCCTCCTTGTAACTGCAGCTGTGCGCCACTCATTGGGTACGAAGCCTGAGGTGAGGCTATGATTAAACATGGCACTTAGGTGGGGTGCCAGTTCATTTTGTAGTTCATATAGTACACAGCCCAGGATGTCGTCTGGTTCCATGGATGCTGTATTCTTAGCTTTGGAGAGTGCTTTTTTTACCTGTGTGGCCGTGATTACCATAATTTGGCAATCTTTTGGTATTGGGATAGGCCATTTAGAGGGTAAGAGGGGGGTGAGGTTGGCACTGAAATGATCTGCCAGGATACTGACAATATCCTTGGAATCAGTATATTTAATGCCATTCTGTTGTACCTCAGAACAGATCTGAGCATTGCCATTTAGATTCTTGACATAACTATAGAATGCCTTGTGGTTGTCCTTGGAATCTTTGACAATTTTATTTTTGTAACTAGCTTTGAATGATTTTATGAGGGATCTCAGCTTCTTACTGAGGCTGGTAAGGGAGTTTTTTTTGCATCCTGAGATTTTCCTCTTTACTGCTACAGTTTCTTCCTTCTGTTGTATAGTTTGTTTATGGCAGGGGACCACCAGATTGCCTTCCTTTTTTGGATGAGAGCATCTTGGTTCTATTTGGAATGGCACAATTCATGCATAAGTGGATGTGCTCATACAGTGCCTTAGTGTAGGATTCAGCAGTTGAACTTTCAGTTCCTGTCTGCATGGGTGCCATGAAGTTTGTCACTTCTGACTTGAGTATCATGAAGTTGGCTTTGGAGAAGTTTTTTATGGAGGTTTCCCTATTAGGGGGTAGGGGTGGGATGTGGATGTCAAGAGTGATTAGCTTATGGTCAGACCTGACCAACAAGGTGGTGACCACTGGTGTGGATTATCTATCTCCCATGTTTGTAATGACCAGGTCTAGGATAGGATATTTGAGCCTCTGGTGGGACTATGGATTAGTTGCTCCAGGGCATTGGAATTTATGAATTCCAAGAACAATTGGGCAAAGGTGTTGGCACCCAAGTAGTTTTCCCAATTAATGGCAGGGTAGTTGAAATCACCCAGTATTGGGGTGTTTGGTTGTATCTTAATATTTTCTAGTATGTTTAGAAAGGTGTAGTGAGAATCTTGGGGCATGGTGGGGATCTGTAGCAAGCTGCAATTTGGATTGTAGTCTTACCTAGTTTTAGTTGCTCCTGTAGAATTTCAGATGCATTGTGTTGGGCAACTAGCCTGGAGGTGTGAATATCCTTGGTGAATATGGACACTCCTCTACCTTTAGTGTTTTGGACCTGGTTTGGTGGCTGATAAGTGTGGTAAGAGTTGTAGCCTGGTATTGCAGGGGTGCTCTCTGGAGCCTTGAACCAGGTCTCAGTTACTTCACAGATATCGATGTTCTCCATTTTTAGGAGTGCCTCGAGATAGTGCATTTTGAGGTTTAGACTTCTAGCAGTGAGTAGCATTACCATCAGATTTTACATGCTTATATCTGTTACATTGGTGGTTTTGTCCTTTGAGCCTTGCCTAAAAAAGGCACTATAGGGGTGCCAAGATCCTTAGCCAGTAACCTGAATCCCAGGGACGACAGGTGCAGACCATCTCTGGCAAAGCATTGTGGTTTGTCGATCATGTAACTTAGGCACCCCAGTGATAACGGGGTGATAGTGTAAAAACATTAAGATAGTTAATCTCATCAATTATAATACATCCCCTTGGCATTGATTCGTTAAGCACTCCGAGTGCCTTAGTGGTGGATATTCCTCTTTGTCTAAAAAATCACTGGGGTTATTATTGGATGAAGTAAGATTATCCTTGTAAGTCATATCAACATTGCTATTAGCTAGTCTATTAACCCAGACTTGTGATTGCGGGGGTGATTTTGATCCAGCAACTTTCCAAGAGAATGGAACAATTAGAACAATTAACCCAATCATAATTATCCATTTATGAAGGAAATAATACACACTCCCAGGAGAGATAGATGAGCTGTAACCAGGAGATAAGTGCTGTAATGGATTTGCAACAATGTTTGGCAACTACACCTGTTTTACCATCTGAACAGGTCAGTACTGAAAATGACCAGAATTTTAATAAAGTTTGTTTGGGACGAGGCAATGCTTTTCCTTCATTAAATTACCTTAGTAGTGATCCCAGTCAAGTATCAGACAGTCTGACTGAAAAGTTCGAGGAATTTGATTGAATTTTTTGAAAATTTAAAAGTTACATAAGTTGCTGAATGTTTAAAAATGAAGGTGGTCCCAAACGGCTACTGTTATGGTGATTTCCTGCTGGGTTAGTGGCAGATTCACCTTTTCACAAAGAGTTATTGGTACTCTTTGATAGACATGGGTTTGAATATGTGGAGTTAGTGATTCGCCATAATGAGAAAACAACTAAGTCATGGAATAAAAATGTTTTGACTTTAGATAAAACTATTATACAAAATCTTTTTCATGAATAATAAATTTGAGTATACGCACATTTTCCAAAGTATAGACGAACAAATGGAGCTTATCAAAAATAAGAAGCTAAAAAAGCTGGCTAGGGATTTGAATGAATATAATAATAATGTTGCCTACCTTCCACCCCCACAATCACAAGTCTGGGTTAACAGACTGGCTAATAACAATGCTGGTATGACTTACAAGGATAATCTTACTTCATCCAATAATAAGCCTGTTTTTTCTAGGCAAGGGGGAATATTCAACACTCAGGTGCTCAGAGAGCATAATGAATCAATGCCAAGGGCATTCAAGTCAATGGGGTATACAATGTTCCAACCAGTTCCAGAAGAGGGGAATATCCAATTCATGGATAGGCAATTTGAGGGGGTTCAACAGGGGCAGGAGATGATGGAACTGATTACACAACTGGACAATGAATATGATTATGTAATACTATCTGTGGAAATAATAACGAATAGTATGAAAGACTTTAAAGTTTATAATTTTTCTTCTTTTCCAGTAAATGTAGGTATGTGTGATCTTTTTGCCAAGGGTTTGACTTTCCTACCTGACAAACCAATTAATATTGTTCCTACCTTGATGAACTTGAAACAATATGTCAGGAAGCTGAATTTAAATATAATTTTTTGTAATGTGAATACTGTAGCAAATCCATTAAATGTTTTAAGTACTTATTATCCCCATTACATCCAACTTTAGATTTTTTTTGGATGGACATGTTAATTGGATATACGTAACCTGAAGCTTCAGGGGAAAACTAATAAATGGAGAAATAATTTGAGTAAGGATGAATTAATGAGACTTAATTGGTTAAGAGGTCTAATACATATAAGAATAATGAAATCAGATAAAGGGGAAGGGTTCATTATAATGAATAGGTCTGATTATACTGGAAAAATGAAAAGTATTCTCCTTAGTCATACTTATGAGAAGAGTTCAGTAAATGATCTTAATGGTGCATATAGAAGAATAAAGGGGCATGTGCAGAACCTATTCATAGATGGATGTATTACAATTGATGAGCTTAACTATCTTAATGTTTCTTAAGCTGTCACCCCAGTTATCTTTGGGAGTGCCTAAGTTACATAAAAATGTGAACCAACCCGCTGTGTGCCCAATAGTGGAGGCTAGAGGTTCTATAACTTACCCTTTAGTAAAATGTTTGGATTCTAAATTGAAAGAGTATGTGATGAATGAATCTAATATATGCAGGGACTCTTGAGATTTTCAAAAAGAATTAATATAATAACTTTTGACAGCAGCTTTGTTTTCATAACAGTGGATAATAAAGATTTATACATGGTTATCCCACATGATCTGGGTGAGGAACGGTTTTGTGATTATTTGTCTTTTTCATCTATTGTCATACATGCACCTGTTTTCTGGATGATATATTCATCCTATGGAAGGACCCCAAAGATGAAATTGGGAGGTTTTTAGAACACATTAGTTTGACAACCTCTTTTTTATGATTTACGCATACCATTAACGATAGCGAGATTCTCTATTTGGATGTTTTGTGAAAGAAGGACGTCCTGAATAAAAGATTCATTTCTGAGATTTTTCATAAAGGAACGTATTCTTAATAGTTTCTTACATTTTGATAGTGGCCATCCATTTAAACAGAAGGGGATCATAGTTAAAGGCCAATTTGTATGGGCAGCCTGTATGGTCACTGTAATGGATTCATTTTTAGGTGGATGTTATAAGCTGGAGGGAATGTTTTTAAAACAAGGTTACCCTCTGGAGTTAGTTAGAGAAGTGATGGTTGAAGTAAGAGGGAAGAGAGAAAATGGGCACTTCATGCCGATCTTTGAAGATCAATTAAATGTTTTGAGGATAATGAGCATTTTCAAGAAAATGTGTTTTGTGGTGAGCCTTCTATTAATGACTTAGTTGCTAATACAAATATTCA
Organism: Protopterus annectens; assembly: GCF_019279795.1. Classification (NCBI taxonomy): domain Eukaryota; kingdom Metazoa; phylum Chordata; order Ceratodontiformes; family Protopteridae; genus Protopterus; species Protopterus annectens. Next base: position 1,730,919,911 of record NC_056741.1, on the reverse strand, counting down.
GGTTGAATCAGAAAAAAGAGCTTTCGGTAGTTCATTTGTCACTACTTTTGGAAAGCACAGTAATTTAGTAAGGGATATTTTATTTAAAAACTGGAATATCCTGAGTAGTGATAAAGACTTGAGAGAATATGTAGGTGGCAGACCAATTATCATTTATAGAAAGGGATGTAATCTTAAAAACATGTTCGAAAATCAGAGTGGGCAAAAAAGGTAGGATACATGTATAAATTTGGGGCATGTTCCTATTATACTTATATTTTGGAGGCAAGTGAGGTAATAATAAATGGCTTAAAGCTTAGGATCTATTGGAAGTCTTCCTGTACTATGAAGAGAGTTGTCTATTGTGCCCTATGCTGCTATTGTAAGTGATTTTATGTTAGAAAAACAGAGCAGAAATTAAGAAATAGGATTTGGGAGCATTTTAGAGACATTAGACTTAAAATGGAAACAAATGCCTTGCTAAGCATTGCAATGAATTTCAAGGTCATATGTTTAAGTTTTTAATATTGAAAGACCCGGAATTAAGCGAAAGAGGGGGTTATGGCTGTTGCTATTAGAAAAATCTGAACTTATCTAGCAGATTTGCTTGAATGCGAGGTATTGGCCAGGTTTGAATGAAAACATGTCTATTAAGAGTATTTTAAAACTGAAAGCTTTGAAAAGGTGAGCAGAATGTGTTTATACTACTGGTATTAATGTTTATTAATTTTGATTGTATATAAAGATTTTTGTTTATGTTTAATTGATAATGCGAGTATATAGTGAACACAAATGAGCATACTCACTTGTTTAGAAATAGGACACGGCTTTGATGAATTTGATTGGTTCTGCTTGGGGGGTGTAACTGTTCCATAATGATGTAATTACCTTTCATGTTATTTTATAAAGAGATGAATGAGACAAGGCTCATTTTATCTGATGAAGTTTCCTCTAATTTTAACTGGAAACAAAAAAGAGCTTATATTTTATATAGTTTTTATCATTAATTAACTTACAGTTGTTTAAACGTCAATAAATCGTTTTTTGTTTGATAAAAACGTGCCATTTTGTGGACTGGACGTATTTACAAGTTTAAGAGTTTGCTTACCCTCTGAATGTCAGAATGTTTGCAGGTACACATTAAATAAATAGTTTACATTGCTTAATGCAGTTGTCAATGTTTTCCTAGATATAAGCACAGAAGAGCCACTAAACTGAGACCAAAATGTTGTGTAAAGACCTAATGATGTTTGTACCAATTCTATCACTTTTGATTTTAATGTACCAGATATAGTAAATTGTGATTTTAGAAGCAGAGATTTTGGCTTGAGTGTATGAAAAGGTTTGCAATACTAGCTTTGTTTTAATACTTAGGAGTATCCCCGGCTTCATGACAGTCTGAAGTTCAAGTGTGTACTTTAAAGCTAGATGAGTAAAATGTTAATATTGCAGCCTTAGTGCACATTTGTGTGTGAGTGAATGTGTGTGTGTCTGTGTGTGTGTGTGTGTGTGTGTGTGTGTGTGTGTGTGTGTGTGTGTGTGTGTGTGTGTGTGTGTGTGTGCGTGTGTGTGTGTGTATGTTTATGCACTGCACTGCATGTAAACATTTTTCTGGTGTCACTGATACTGAAGCAGAAATCAAATACAAATTTAAAAAGACATACGATGTTAGCATACTTGAAGGAAACATGCAATGCTTTTAATTGCATTCACATTGTGAAAATTCATTGCATTTTTGTTTTAATTTTCAAGGGATGAACTTCTCTTGTCTTAAATTCTGTAACCCTTTCAGTTTGGAATGGATTTTAGTATTACATGTTTAGTTTCCTCAAGAGTTTTCTCCCCTACTTTTGCTAGCTTCTTCACCTTCTTCATTCAGTGGGGTCAGATTTGATGTTTACCTTGCCTTCTACATATGTCAAGTGAAGTTTAATTTCATAATGGAGTCAATTTCCCACACTCCATTACTTGTAATATTTAAGAACTAATTAAAAATCCAGTCTTGAAGAAATGATTAATACTTGTATTTTCTTGTTTTATTTATGTCCTCACATGTTTATTGAATGTTATAGAAATCAAGATTCACTAATTACCCTTTAATCTTAATAAATTTGTCCAAAACAATAAGACAAAGGATCATACATGAAAGCCACAAAGGCAAAAACAACATAATTCCAAGCAAATCAGAGTTTCCACTATTTTGAAACACACACACACACACACACACACACACACACACACACACACACACACACACACACCTGCACACACATACACACACACACACACAGCACTACTCAGTGTGGAGATTGGTTTGCCTTAGTTTTCAATTGCTTTTACTAAACTTCATTAACGTTGCTCACTTTGGTACCTGCAAAACATGCATTTCATTTTGACCTAGTAACTTACCAGATCTATGTGCACTAAATCAAATGTACTTAATTGGAATAGTTATCACATATGCATACTTGCAAATCATAGAAACTACAGTGAGACCTTTACTCAGGAAAATTGTTTATTGATGGGTCAAATCCCTCTGTCTCCACATTTGATGAGGTTCTGCTTCCCACCCCTTACTAATTTAGAATTGTCACCATTAGATTCCATTACTTCAGTGGTAAGAAAAGGATCACAATTCCCATTGACCATGCATTGCCCACCCCACCATCATTCACCCCCCCCTTCAACTTTAAATGCGTACATCCCAAAGAAGTCTCTATTCTACATGAAAATATTTCCACTGACACTATATCCAGCAGTACCACCTGCTCTCCTCTAAACAACATGTACTCCAGCTTGGATGAAGTACTATGACAGCACTTTGGTCCCTAATTGACGACATCCTGCTAAGCTCTGATGGTGGCTTCCTTAGAGGTGCCCTCTTTATAGACATGACATTAGAATGTATTAACCACTATCTTGTCCAAAGCAAACTAATTGAAATTGCTATCCGTCCAGTGCCACTCCTTGGTTTAAAAATGTCTAAAATGATAGGCATTTCAGAATTAAAATAGGATCCTCCCAATCAGAATCTGCATCTATTACCAAAGGTGTACCACAAAGCTCCTTTCTAGCCCTCCTTCTCTTCTCTGTATTCATTAAAAAGAAAACTTCCTTATGACCTCCCCATCTTTCACTTATCCTCTGTGTTGATGACATGGTCATGTACAGATCAAGTCACTCTCATTCCAACATTCCATGCCAACTCTGGTTGGACTTTCATGACCTTTACAGATGGCTCATAAACCATAAACTACTTCTCAACCCCACCAAGTCCAAAACTATACTTTTTGAAACTCTACAGAAAATTCACCAAGCACATGACTCTTTAACTATCTTTGACTAACACAACCATGCCATAAAGACAACCTCCACCTTCAAATACCTAAGACGATGCCTTAATCAGTCAATAAACTTCCATTTGCACATAGACAAAGTGAGAGCCAAAATATACTCCCTTATCTTCTAGGTCAAAGAGATCTCCCCATTTCTATCCCAAACAGCCAGAGCAGCCATTGGCAAAGGAGTTCTGCTTTTTCAACTTGAATATGGGGACTCAATTTTAGCTTCTTTTTCCAAAATAATAATTGCCACACTCAAGACTATCTCTAACAGCATCTATTGACTCGTTACAAACTAATCTCTATGTGTGCATCACTGTAATCACCCTAGGAAAAGCAAAATGTCTACCAATAAAACAAAGATCTAACTTACCTTTAGGATCCCATCTCTACAAACCACTCCAGCTCCACACATTTAATCTCTTTATAGCTAGATATCATAGAAAATCATCCTCATGCAACCTAAGCTAGTACTCACAAGTCACAGCAGCTCTCATTACCCCTAGAACCAAACCCCACAGCACTGCACATGCTCTGTCACACCAGCTCTCATTACCCCTAGAACCAAACCCCACAGCACTGCATATGCTCTGTCACACCAACTCTCATTATCCCTAGAACCAAACTCCACAGCACTGCACATCCTCTGTCACACCAGCTCTAATTACCCCTAGAACCAAACCCCACAGCACTGCACATGCTCTGTCACACCAACTCTCATTATCCCTAGAACCAAACTCCATAGCACTGCACATGCTCTGTCACACCAGCTCTCATTACCCCTAGAACCAAACCCCACAGCACTGCACATGCTCTGTCACACCAACTCTCATTACCCCTAGAACCAAACTCCACAGCACTGCACATGCTCTGTCACACCAACTCACATTACCCATAGAACCAAACTCCACAGCACTGCATGAGCTTTCTCCTCTTAGACACCTCCTTTTTGGCAAGCTCTCCCCGTTAAACTTAAGGAAATCAACATTTATTCCAAATTCAGAATGCAGCTCAAAAAGCACTTCTTCATCCAAGCCAGATGGCTGCTGCTTCAACACAAGACATATCATGTAACCCATCTCCTTTCTGAGTCTCATCTCCACTCTCACGATTCAATGAAGATTGACCTACTTTGAAAGTAATGTGTATATTATATATTACACTCTGCTTGATTGTACATTGTTCTGTGCTTGCTCACTGGAATATATGCACACAGTTTTCTCTATATATAGAGAAAACTGTCTGAACTATTCTGGTATTGCTTACATACCTGTATTTTTGTATGTGAAATATTTTGCATTTCACCTGGGCTGAACACGAATTTGGTGAATATTGATCAGTGCACTACCCGATAAACAAATATAAATAAATAAATAAGTAAATGTTTTCTGTCAGATTCAAATCAGTGACACATTTCGAAAGACTATTTAGTCAACATTTAATGTCTTAATGATCTGACAGGTTTATCTTTATATATGAAAGGTGGGTAGAGAGATATAGCTGTTTTAAAGGAGATTGGTATATGGCTGTGAGTTTATTTTCTTAGTGAAGTAATTCAGGCACACTGGCCTTTTTCTGCAGTACTCCGAATCATGCTGCCAGAAAGCTACCAGATGAGTAAATGTTTTGTTTTTGTAAGAATTCCATTGCCACAAGACCTTCTCTTGACAAATTCATACTGTCAAGTAGAGATGTCAACTTTCCTGTAATTCATGCTGAAGCAGCCCTCTCATATATGAATAATGACTCTCATTAAGAGGGGTAAGTTGCAAAAGAGCTCCCTTTTCACAAGTGCAAATACTATACTGATTGATGCATTTCTAGATGCATGGACAAGCATTTGTAGTCTTTAGCAGGACATGCGGAAGGCAAGATTACAAAGATCTTTCCTGGTTAAAAAGTCTGTGTAATGGATATTATGATGTATGGCCACAGAGATAAATTGCTGAAAATGGAAATACATGGTGTCATGCAAGTTGTAACACTGTGTGTGTTAAAGAAGCAGAGTAACATAGACAGAGTTCATTTTGCAGTGTTAAAAGTGTGTTCATGTATTTGTCTTTATATGGGTTACTTAATAAATTGCTGCCAACTTTTTCCTCAAATCCCTTTCTCTCTTCATTTTAAGAGTGCATGACCTGAAAAAGGTTTTGTCCTCAGTGGGGATCTAAATTTGAAAGTGTGTGTTCTACCCTGCTTTTTTGAGAAACTGCAACGTCTCATAATACAAATCTTTTCACAGTCTAAATTTAATTAATTTATTTACTTTTTAATTTAGTTGACTTCTTGACAGTCATTCAAGTAAACCCAGAACATTGACCAAGTGTTTTAAATTAGAAAGTCTCCATGAGATACTCAAATTTCAGGCTAGCACAAACAATCATATTGTTTAATGTTACTAATATGACAGACACAATTTGTTTAACATACTGGTATAGAGGCATAGAATAGTTTCCTGCTGTTTTAGTGGCAGAAAGAAAGCTCAACAGTGATGATGAAATCAGATTGCCCAGAAGAGGAGAACTTTGTTCATTAGTACATTTTGTCTTGATTCATTTTTAAGGATCTATACCTACAATTTTAATACATTTTCAAACACTTTTCCAGCCACCAAGCTGATTGCTAATCTTCCTATTTGTTTTTCATTTAGGTGAGAACCAATTGTACCATTGCACTATGTCATCTGAGGACATTTTTATTTCATGCACTATCCTCCCCAGCAGTGCTTTGGCAAATGCACAAGGAGTGCATAAGCCGTGGCAATGACATAGGGCATTACTTGCTTATAGGAGTGATCCTTTTTGGCAGCTTTTTTTCCCTTATAAATAAATGTCCCCTGAAAGGACTATGGTCCTGAGTGAGTATGCTCAGAAAGAACAGACATCCTCCTAACACATGCACACTTCCCTTCCAGAAAGGGAGGTGACCAGTTAATGCCTTAGTACTGTGTCTTCATCCTGCTGGGTTTTATTCATTATGATGACACTGAATGTGCCCACATTCTCTTACTCATAGCATCCTCCATCCCTATGTGTTGCAGAGTGGTAAGATGTATGCTTGTGCTACACAGCTTTAAGGAGTGTACTTGTGCTATACAGCAGTAAGGTGTGTATTTGTATTACACAGTTGTAAGGTGTGCACTTGTGTTACACAATAGTAAGGTGCGTACTTGTGTTATGCAGTGGTAAGGTATGTACTTGTGCTGTACAGCAGTAAGGTGTGTGCTTGTGCTTATGCTATACAGTGGTAAGATATGTTACACAGCGGCAAGGTGTGTAATTGTGTTACACAGGGGTAAGGTGTGTATTTGTGGTATACAGCAGTAAGGTGTATATTTGTGTTACACAGCAGTAAGGTATGTACTTGTGCTATACAGCAGTAAGGTGTGTTACACAGCAACAAGTTGTGTACTTGTGTTACACAGGGGTAAGTTGTGTACTTGTGTTACACAGTGGTAAGGTATGTACTTGTGCTATACAGCAGTAAGGTGTGTATTTGTGTTACACAGCAGTAAGGTGTGTACTTGTGCTATACAGCAGTAAGGTGTGTTACACAGCAGCAAGTTGTGCAGTTGTGTTACACAGGGGTAAGGTATGTACTTGTGTTACACAGTGGTAAGATATGTACCTGTGCTATACAGCAGTGAGGTGTATATTTGTGTTACACAGCAGTAAGGTGTGTACTTGTGCTATACAGCAGTAAGGTGTGTTACACAGCAGCAAGTTGTGTAGTTGTGTTACACAAGGGTAAGGTATGTACTTGTGTTACACAGGGGTAAGGTGTGTACTTGTGTTACACAGCAGTAAGATGAGTACTTGTGCTATGCAGCAGTAAGATGTATTACAACAGCAGCAAGGTGTGTACTTGTGTTACACAGAGGTAAGGTGTGTAATTGTGTTACACGGGGTAAGGTGTGTACTTGTGTTACACAGCAGTAAATTGAGTACTTGTGCTATACAGTGGTAAGGTGTTTTACAAAGAAGCAAGGTGTGTACTTGTGTTACACAGGGGTAAAGTGTGTACTTGTGCTATACAGCGGTAAGGTGTGTTACACAGTGGCAAGGGGTGTACTTGTGTTACACAGGAGTAAGGTGTGTACTTGTGCTACACAGCAGTAAGGTGTGTTACTCAGCGGCAAGGTGTGTACCTGTGTTACACAGGGGTAAGGTGTGTACTTGTGCTGTACAGCACTAAAGTATGTTTCACAGTGGCAAGGTGTGTACTTGTATTACACAGGGCAAGGTGTGTAGTTGTGCTTTACAGCGGAAAGGTGTCTTACACAGCGGTAAGGTGTGTACTCATGTTACACAGGTGTAAGGTGTGTACTTGTGTTACACAGCAGTAAGGTGAGTACTTGTGCTATACAGCAGTAAGGTGTGTTACTCAGTGGCAAGATGTGTACTTGTGTTACATAGGGATAAGGTGTGTACTTGTGCTATACAGTGCTACAGTGTGTACTTGTATTTATACATTTCTCCATGTATAATAGTGCTAGCCAGAGTTTTTCAAATCTTTCCATTTTTGTCAACATTATTATAGCTTAGTGGACGAAGTTTCTCCTTCATAATGTCAGTCTGGGGTTCATCTGTGACCTTTTTCTGATGTGTATATGTGTGTGTGTGTGTGTGTGTGTGTGTGTGTGTGTGTGTGTGTGTGTGTGTGTGTGTGTGTGTGTGTGTGTGTATATATATATATGTATATATATATATATATATATATATATATATATATATATATGTGTATATGGTTCCCTATCAGAAGCCTGAAACACTATAAGCCTGAAAATCAAAATCCTGAAAACTATAGACTGAAAGACCAAAATCCTGAAACTCAAAATCCTGAAAACACAAATAATGCTAATATGTCACTATAAAGACACTAATATCTGCCAACTGACCCTGACCCTAACCCTAACCCTAAGGTCCGTCACTATCGCACACTCACCTGACCCGCGCCCTAACCCTAACTCACTTAAACCGCCCCTAACCCCAATATTTGTCACTAGTGCATACATGCCTAACCTGCGCCCTAACCCTAACTCACTTAAACCGCCCCTAACCCTAACATAAAACCAACCGCACACTTACCTGAACCCAATGCATGACCCAACACCACAGGGCTAACAATAGCAAAGCCACAATGACGTCAGTATGTCCATTTTGTGTTTTCAGGATTTTGAGTTTCAGGATTTTGGTCGTTCAGGATTTTGGTCTTTCAGTCTATAGTTTTCAGGATTTTGATTTTCAGGCTTATAGTGTTTCAGGCTTCTGATAGGGAGCTATATATATATATATATATATATATATATATATATATATATATATATATATATATATATATATACACATATATATATATATATATATATTAATTACTCTAAACATAATAATAGGAATGTAGAAGGACCTAGCTCCGTCAGCTGGTTAACAAATATGAAGACGTCCAGGAAGTCGCAAGGCCCCATAAGTAAGATTTTGTTTTCATCAAAACTCCTTGCAGAGGATTTTTTGCTTGTTGGCAGCTTACTAGTAATTTACTTTTTAGTAATGAAACTATATAAAGTTTAGTTGCAACAACAATACTACTTTTTTGCCCATTGTGTATTGTGATCTGGAGTGTTTTAATTGTTCAAAATAGAATTACACAGTGAAGGATAGGAGTTTCTGGTGATGTCTTAGGTTGATACACAAATTACAGATATGGTATGGCAAATCTAAGGAAAAGTGCAGAACTGGATGATTTATCTGCAATTCAGAGAGGCTTTTCATGAAAATGGTAATACACTAACCTAGGAAACAGACCTGTATAGATGCTGTGTTTTGCCAAAGTAATGTATTGTTATAAAATGAAATGTGTTTTTGAATATAAATATGCCATGAACAGATGTTCTGAGATTTGGATTTCTGAGGAAGGAGGAAGGAAGGAAGATGTGAGGTCCAAATGTAGAGTATCAGAGCTCCAACTAAGATTGTTAGAACTTTGTCACATATCAGTTGAATAATCTGACTGAGAAAAATGAGAACTGGGGTTTTGTTTTTATTATTGTATTCTGAGCATGTATAATTTTTCATGAAAAGTGCTGAGATGAAAGAGAACAGAGAATATTTCCTATGAGAACTTTAGTTGGGTTTGGCTGTATGTACCTGAGAATCACTTACAGATGTTATAAAACTGCAAACTGAATACATAATTCTCAGTCTGTGTGGAATTCACTGCGTTATGAAATACTTGCAGAGCACTGATAATTATCTCATGACTAATTATTGCTGTTTTTTTTGCCTTTTGGATAACCATATAATGGCTGCAGAAACTACATGTGACATTTAAATGCACCAATACTGTGTATTGTAGGACATATTAAAAGGCATTTAATAACTCTGTAATAAAAAAAAATATCAATTTAAATGGTTTGCTTGCAACATTTACAAGAAAATTATATCTATTTTGAGTTCAAGTCTAATAGTTTTAAGCTCATTTTAGACTGACAGACAACTTTTAACTATGAAATGTGACCAGCATTTCTAATGTCTGGATAACTGGACATAATAACAACAACAGCAGCAACAGCAAAAAAAAAAAAAAAAAAAATGCATAAAATGGGGTGGGACTATTCCTGAAGAAACATACTACTTTAAAATATGCTTTTTAGACTTGTATTTCACCCTGTTATGCAGTCTGGCAAACTGAAAGACCTTCATTAAAATGGGAGAGGATAAAATTCAGAATTGAGGGAGAAAAACAAGTAAATCAAAAGGAGAGGAACTAAACACAGGAGGAAATCTTGCAAGTGATTTCATCAAAGAGTAACTTTTTTAGGATAATTACATTGTAGTGTTGAGCACACAAGTAATTACATAAATGTATATTTCTAAAATGTCAAGGGCATGCAGTTTTTCTGTTCATCTTTTTCCATGGCAGGCCATTTTAATATGTCTCCTCCCATCTCTTCTTGATTTGCACATGAAAGAACTGGAAGAGTTTTGCTGTGTTTGCATATATCACTCCAACTGCTTTTATGTTTTACCAATGATGACAGAATTCAGAGTACTATGGTGTCTGCTTTTGACCTTCTGTGTCAGTCTTTGCAGTGAAAGGGTGGGTTAGGATTGACTTTTCATTCCTTAAAGCACAATGATAAACCTTTTGAATCTGAGACATACAATAACATGAGTAATCATACCTCTGCAACCTGGTTAAACAACTGTATTTAACTCAGGAAGTGTGTGATTAAATATGAAGAAGCATTTCTGAAGGCAAAAGAAGAGAATTCATTATATTAGCAGATCGATTAAGCAAATTCTGTTCAAATCAGTCAGTCGCATTAATCCTTCAGAATGTGGATTGTGAGTTACATGCAGGGAGTAGTGACAAATTTATGATTTTGTATACCAAGCTTCTGTATTTCTACCTACTCAGAAAAACATAACTGCCTCTTCCCTTAAATATGGAAATAATTCTGTAGCACATGGACTGATTTTTTTTTATGCTTTAAGCTTTTATGCTTTAATTCTATATCTGAAAATATGATGTATAAATCATTTGAACACATTTTCTTTGCTGACATAGTTATATCCCTTTAATTTCAGTTTTACTTATTGTAGAACAGTAGACACTCTTATACTGAGTTACTTTTGATCCATTAATTTGAAAACACTGCTTTTTATAGTGCACGTCTTATTGTATTAAATTTTTGAATATATGCAGGATAGCTCTGTGCAGTGTGGACAGATTAAACAGAATCAGAATAATAACACACTTGTCCTGCTCCACTTCAATAAGCACACAACACTGAATGACATTTGACGACCTTTATTAAACTTCCATAAAAATGATTGTTAACCAATAATTATAAATTTCAACCAAAACATGACACAGGTGATAATAACATCCATAGAAGGAAAACATAAAATAACCATAAGGGCAGCGTAACCAACTCAGCCGTAATAAGCAGTGTCCCCCACTTGCTCACTTATCTTTGCACTAACAAGGCAGCGTTACCCCACTCACCTTCAATTTACTGAATCACTCCACCATCCAAATAAGCAGCTCAGTTTACTTATTAACCTATCCAACAGAGCAACTGCTTACTTTCCTTCCCAACATATTGAAATGCACATCCACCACCAGAGGGGGAACAGAAGAGGGCAAGCCTGCCCCTCTTCTCCCCCCACCAGCCTGAACAGACTGTTCCCCCTCTCTCTCTCTGACCAATTCCAGCAACCTAACCACCAGTAAGGCACTAGGTCAAACATCATTCAGTGTACCCATCCCCCATAACCTAGCTAGATCCAAATCATTACCTCCTGGCACTATACAAAACTCACAAAAACAGCCAAGTACCTAAAACTAAAAACAATCCACTGACCCCATGGTAAGGTAACAAACCATAACCTTATCACCTATCATAAGTACTGCCATGATGTAATTAAACCATATCACCCGACCACAGGAAGACTCACAATGATACCAAAAACCTTACCAGCCACTGGACCCGCTACTAACCTCACCACCATTGAAGCCATGCTGAGGCAACTGCATACCACCATGCCATCTTGTAACCCTGTAATACCACCCAATGAAACAATTTTTCTTTTTTTTTGTCCAATGAATGTAATACCCCTCTTAAATCTCTTCTAAATTCCATTTAATAAAATGCTAACATCACACCAACTACCCATTATAAATAATAGGACACTTAAACCACCATCATGGCTGGTAGCAATATGACCTCAAACATGACCATCATGGCTGGCATTGCCCACAATAAACCAAATCAGTCAAAACTAGCTCAAAACTAGAGAATGCCCAATGCAACCAGATCACAGAAGATCCGTGAAAACTATTACCATCCAAAATGTAGTGAATAACCCAACCCAGTCTCTCCTGAAACTGCAGAAACTCAAAGCTGAACCATCCTATCAAACCCCACATTTAGATTACAAACCTAATTTACTTAATGCAACCCGCTAATCCCCTACCACTGATGCCTGACACACTATCTGACCCCTCCCAAGGAAGACCCCCCCCCCACTGCCCCCAAAACACTGTAAAATTCACCCTGGTGCTCCCCGCACAAGAGCAAATCAAACAACTTTACCATGTGACAGCAGGTAAAAAAAAAGCAACTCCATACTCAGCTGCACTGCTGGCAACTCATGACTTTTCATACCACTCCATCAGCTGAATCCTCATCACCTTCTACTCTCACCTGTCGAGTCCACATATCTTCAATCTCCCAAGCAATACCAACTCTGCATATCCCCATTTGCACTCAGTGATCTGTAAAACAAAAGACGGTAAGTATGCCACACAAGCATAATCCAATTTCTTAATGACCATTAATCACCACCAGTGGCATCTCATTCAACATCCACCTAAAATGTAGACACTTCCATGTGCAACAAACCCCCAGAAAATTAAGAAGCCTATAGAATAACCTCCCAACGCACTAGTAATTTTACACAAGATACCCATATGAATTAAAATATCGCATAACAAGTCTTATTCAGTAAATAAATTATCAGTCTTCTACACCAAAAGAGTTCTCAACAAAATAACAATTAAACAAAGGAAATTAAAGCCATCCCCACTCCTGCTACCACATACTGTCATGTCATGAACCTCCACTTCCCAAACCAATCCACATAACAAAGACTTATCTTCCACATCCCCCTAATCATCCTGCCTGGCATCTCACAAACCACAAACCAACCCCCGATTATGCTCCCTAACCCAACATCTCCTACCCATTCATAAACAAGTGCTAATCCCCTGAACAAACCTATCTGAGACCCATCCCAAGGCACCACGATGGTAAACAATGAACCCACTTGTTAACCCTTACCTGAAAAGACCCTAACAACCAATCCCCCACAAGTATGCCCTGACACACTCCTCCTGCCACACACTCACATACCTGCAATAACTATCAAGCCCTCCTACTCTGAAAGCTGTACATATAACATACCATCTCCTATTAGTCTCAGGAAATGAATAACGAACAAACTAACTAAATGCTTACTTAAACATTCTAGTACTGCGTAGCCGACAAAGGACCCAGCTCCTCCAACCCACAATGCTCCATCCACCCCACCAACTTTAAAGTCATACGTATGCTCCAACACCTTTTGTCATCAGCCCAAAGTGCAAGTCAAGTGCTGCACATGAGGGGCACATTTATCACAGCTTTGAAACACATCAGAAATACACCCCATCGGTTCCTCAGATAACCCAGTAAACCAAATGCCATAGATGCTGCATGTAGCACTTGGCTAACTTGTGAGAGCCTAGAGACAGTAGCGTAGTAACTCCTATGGTCCTATGAATGTTGTAATTCCACCCCACCTGTAGGAACTCAATACTCCTCCTAAACAATCCCCCAACCCTGCATTACTATGCCCCCAACATGCCTCCTCACTTGTCCCCACACTACCCCAAGGTACCATCTCTGACATGCCTTAATGAGTACTAAATAAAACAGGACTACCTGCAACCTCATTGTGCATACTCCAGCACCCACAACATCTATCCCAACAGAATCCATTACCTTTCAAAGCAACTTTCTTCAGGCCACTGACTGTTGCTCACTCTGCACTCTCCCATCTGTGGTCTCACTGGGACATCAACTGCGACAGCCTCCATCTCCGTTTGCCCACTTTCTTCCGGACACCAACTGATGGTCTCTGTGCACTTCCTCACTTCAAAAGTAAGAAACTGTAAATTCTCAGCACACACGTAACCCAAACATCTTAAAGACAACCTAAGTGCTGCCATGGGCCTACCCTGTTTATTGACTGCACTGCCCATACACCGATCTCCATCCCCAGACAGTGCAACATTGTCACCTTCACTGCTGTGCTTTGTCCTATAACCCAATATGCCCACAGTACTGACATTTAAGATACCTAACACAATGCGAAATACCTTTACAACATAACCAAACCTCATGTGTACCTCATGCAGAGAAACATTCATCTAGGGTCATAACAGCTGATGATCAAAATGAAACATTATCTCATTAAAAGTTCTATTCTATAAGTAAAGCTATCAACTGTTAACTTGTCCTAAGACCCTCGTAGTTAAGGTTGTTAGAGATCCACCTATAGCCACTGGCTCTACAAAGAAGCAGTGTTCCCCATAATTGCCAACTCCTGTCTATCCTTTCTGTTAATATGTCGACCCACTTCCTTCAGGTCACCAACTGACTGTCTCAACTGCTGTTTCCCACTTACAAAGAAAACCAATTAAACACATCACTGTATGAAACTGCTAAATTTCTAAGTATCCATCTCAAACCCCCAAATTAAAGAGCTACTAGTCAGATACTCAGGCCCAAAATAACAAGACGTTTCACATCTCTGAGCACATTCAGTCAGGCAGGCTACAACATCAGTGCACTTCATATCCCCCCATTCTACAATAGGGTTAAGGACAATACAAATTAAAGCTGGGAATCAAACTCCCTACCCTGAGTTTACCCAGCAAACCCAATACTATGCCCACCCCTTACTGCCTGCATTAACTAGCTGTCCGATCTGGAAACTATACTCAGATATTGTGGTCTTCCATAATCACTTCAATTTTCACAATCATGGATACCCTTGGTATATTTCCATTGTACTCTTTTTGATTTAATCCTGCTTGTTTTGTTATAGGGTTTTCACATTGTTATTCCATACTCTATTGTGACCTGAAACACCCATGGAAGGCACCAAGGACTACTGCCCATGCCAATGAATACCCCTAAACACCAGTATAAACCGTCCATTTTGTATCATTCCCCACTAACAACAAAGGAGATTAGAGTGGCATGCCTTTCCTCCTGGTAAAGTTTGAAATGTAAAGTTTTAATGTATATTAATTAGACTAACATCCAGCACCTTCATAGCCACAAGAAACGTACCATAACAAGGGATGTCAGTTACAGGGAGTCTTGTCTTTATTAAAAAAGTCTGCATTTTCACCAAAATGGTTAATTCCATCTCACATGCCAATAACAGATTTCTTCACAATAAATAGCAGTTAAAATACAGTCATTATATATATATATATATATACATCAAGAAAACATCACCTGCTCAAAATCCACCAAATAACAAAGTTAAAGTGTATACTAAATCATCCCAGATAAATGTTCAGATTTTGGGCCGAATTCACGAAGGCTTGTCTTAGAGTAGAGTAAGACTCCATGCAGCCATCATGTCCGGTGAGCGATCCAGGAACAGCCTGTAGGGGCGTGTAAGAGAGCTCCTAAAATGGCTCTTACACGGACAGGGCTGAGATATGCAAATTACCTCAATTGCAGGAGAAAGGCATGCAAATGAGGTAGATTTGCGATTCAGGAAACCCGAACCTGTCCGAGTAAGATCAGTGTTATTTGCAGAAATGTACTCAGTTGACAACTGAGTACCGTTCTGCAAATAGCAAAATGGAGCCGTGAC
The DNA here is from genome assembly GCF_019279795.1 of Protopterus annectens. NCBI lineage: Eukaryota > Metazoa > Chordata > Ceratodontiformes > Protopteridae > Protopterus > Protopterus annectens. The sequence continues at coordinate 1,730,904,151 of NC_056741.1, read as the reverse complement.
AGCTCCAAATAAAGGTTGCATCCAGTGCAGGAAGCATGCCAATGGCCAAATATACAGCCATTGGAAATGTTTCCAGATGCAATATGAAAATAAAAATAATTTTTTTTCGCCGATTTCCGATGTTTAAGCGTAGTGTAGCACCGCACAAACGGGGTGCACTCTAAAACCCAGAATACTAAAAATTAAAACCCACAAATGTGGATTTTATTGAAATTGTTAATGTACAATGCAAGGGAATGGCAGGCTGAAGACAACATGGCCACCGAGTAGAGGTTGCTAAGGGGCGAAGCTCAGTCTAAGAGATGTAACCAAGCATCAGTAGGCAATCTTATGTAAATGAGTGTTAGGATAGTGATTCGCAAGTTTACATAGCAAATGAGCACAGTTAGCAGAGTGTAGGAGCAGGATATGGGGAGTAACAGAGTAGAAGATAGGTGACATCACGGGGGGGTATGTATGAAAGAAGTGAAGCTCATTGGAGCAGAGTGGCATGTGTCAGCTGTCATTTATACATCATGAAAAGAGGTGTGTCAACAGGTAGGCTAGGGAAAGCCAAGAAATGGAAGGTGTATGCCGTGGATAACACCAAAGTTTCTTGCTGAATGGGTATGCGCGTATGTAAACCCAAGTAAGACAGAGTGCACGTGTGTTAGCATGAGTGCACGCGTTTAAGCCGGAGAAAGCATGTATAAGGCTGTTTAAAGACTTGTAAGCATGTTTGCACTGGTGTATGCGTGGTTTAACCCGAATAAGCAAGTTTTAGTCCGTGTAAGCATGTGTGCACGTGTTAGCTGCTGTGCGCGTGTTTGCGCTTGCGTGCACGGCCCCCCCCCCCGAGGAAACAGAAAGGAAAAAGGAAGCAGAATCAGGCAATTACACAGGCAGTACACTAGTCCAGCACAGCCTAGCACTTAAAACTCTGCAAACAACAGTCCAGTATGTTTCTCACAACAGACATTGCAGTAAGCTAATAGAAGTGAAAATTGAAAAAGCTTTACTGAGACAAAGAAACGTTAGGGGCTGCCATTGCTCTTATAAGGCGACATATGCAACATGCTGAGGGTGGTGACAATGGAAATGCTGCAGGACAACCCACAGTGAGGAGAAGGAGAAGAGTGTACAGGCCCAGGGTCACCTACCAGGGGCTACATGAGCTGGAGATAGTGGAGCGCTATAGAGTGGACAGAGACCTCCTGCAGCAAATTGTTGAGCTGTGCAGGCCACGCCTCAGACAAAGAACCAACAGAGGGGAACCCATCCCAGTGGAAACCAAGGTATGTGTTGGCCTAAGAATATTAGCAACAGGTACCTTCCGGAGACCAACTGGTGATATGATGGGGATATCACAGGCATCAGCATCCAGGGTACTACACCAGTTCCTGGATGCCATGTCAGCACATGTCGGTGATCATGTATATTTCCCAATTCCCGTGAGGTATTGGCCAGCAATATGTGTCTCTTCCAGCAAATAGCGGAATACCCTGAGGTAGTGGGTGCAATAGACTGCACGCACATATGCATCAAAGCACCAGCCGACGAGCGGGGTAGGGTCTACTTCAACCACAAGCGATTCCCCTCCATCAACTGCCAGGTCATGTGTGATGCACAAGGCATAATACTGAATGTGTGTGCAGGCTGCCCTGGAAGCTAACATGATTCCCATATCTGGCATCTGACACAGCTGTACCAGACATTTGCCAATGGGGACATCCCACATGGTCACCTAGTGGGGGATGCTGGCTATGCACTGGAGCTGTAGCTGATGACACCCATCAGAAATGCACACACACCTGAACAGGAATGCCATAATGAGGCACACGCACAAACACGTAATGTAATAGAGCATGTGTTTGGGCTGCTCAAGTCATGGTTCCGGTGCCTGGACACATCTTGTGGAGCCTTGCAGTACTCACCAACTACATGTACCCAAATTGTCAAGGTATGTGCTATGCTACATAACATGATCCTGCGAAAACAGCTGCAGCAGGACCAGCATAGGCCTGGGCCAAATCGCCCCCCACCATTGCCAAGGCCATCACAGGCAGAGCATGACTCGGAGGAGGAACAACCTGAGCCTGCCCCAGTAGGCAGAAGGAGGCGTGCCCAGTATGCTTTGGCCTTGGCAAAGAGGCAATGCATAGCACATACATTGGCTCAGTAGGAACTCTGGAAATGATACCTCTCTCTGACTCGCTCATATAGTAAAAGGGATGCCTAAGTTGACACTACCTGCTTTCAAACATGTACAGGGAGTGTAGTATGTGCATCCGACATAGGCAGCTCTACAGCACCACCTAAGGCATGATTGCCATGTGTTAAGCAATATAAAGCAGTGCTAAAAAGCATTTACCACCATGTAGTATATGCAAACAAAATCACACACACCAACTAGCACAACTGTGGTCAATGTTCAGTAATATTCGGCAACGTCCAGCAATGTTGGTGAATATTGAGCAATGTCGGACAAGCCTGGTCTAAGTAGGGCATAGCTGAACAAAAGCCAACATGCTCATATTTGCTTAACGGACCCTTCAGCAGTCTGGTCTGAAAATATAAAGCAGTGATGGGCCTCGAACCCAGGATACTGTATACAATAGCCAAAGTACCGAACCACTAAACCATGACAGTATTGCAGTGATCAGCCTATATGAAGGAATTTTGATAAGTCTATGCAAAGTATTTCATGGAAACCCTGCAGGCACAGCATAATCCTTGTTGAGTTATGACACAAAGATGAGTCCTGCAGTGAGAACAGAATCTGACTTCCAACACACACAGTATAAATGTTAATATCGGTCATGTTTGCACACATTAACCAATGTAATGGACCTCAGATAGCAACATACTGAAAGCTTACACTGGGCATGCTCACACACTTGAATAAATGAGACAAATGTCAGGCAACAAAACACGGAATGGCAGAACTGGGCATGCTCACACACTTAAGCCATGCCTGAGTACAGCAGTGGGCCACGCATATCTGGCAGTTGCATGTGTTAACCCAGGAACCTGTCACTATACAGAAATCTGCCCTGTGCACACAGTCATATGACAAGAGACACATCTATAATATAGTGGAACCCTGTCATAATCAAATATGATCTGCAGATACCGAAGTTGTTCATAGAAACTGCTAAAGCAAAGATGATAAAGACCTGCAAACAGTATCAGCAATAAACATTGTGCATCTTGAACATTAGCATAGGTTCAGAGGTCGATACTAGGCTATCTGCCCTAGGGCATGTACAAGCCTAGCCAGAGTGTGTTTGGCATTCACAACCCTGTCAGATTACTACACTGTGTATGTGAATAGTAGGTCACACAAGATAGTCCATGTACATTTAGGCTAGTGTGCCTCTGTCTAGCAGGGACACAGAAGATATCCCAGGGGTAAATATACGATCACCCATACAGTCGTCAAGATGTCTCCAGTAGGTGGTCAGTGGGTGGTTCTGCCTATATGAAACTGGGATTACATTCTGGAGTGAGTGGAGCCTCTGGGATAAGAATCTGTCCTTCCACAATGTCCTATTAACATCTGTGCTGAGGTATAAGTCCCTGGAGTGTGTAGCTCCAAGGGAGTCAGATATCCTGAGGTGGAGCATGTCCAGTAATTCTGGGTTGGGTATATCTGTAAACAACAGGTACACATCATATCCGAGTAGGTGGTAAGCGACTGAGTAGAGCTTGAGTGACTGCATCTGAACTGTGCAGGGAATCTGTGTGAGTCATTAGATCTGCTTGGTGAGGAACTTCCGTGGCCAGTACAGTTGCTGCAGGTGTCGGGTAAGGTGCACCCCAAATGTGGCATTGTAAACAAGCATGGATGTGATGAGTATAGGGGCACAATGACCTCACTCGATCTAGATGTGAAACCATATTGGATAAGGTGGCCCACATAGAAGGTGTGTCCAACCACTTTGGCAACGTGAATGTCAAAGGCGACAGTACGAATAAGTCATGTCCCCAAACCCCTAACAACTCCTACCATATGTAATGGAGTACTACCTATGTGGAAATGTGTGAGCATGCTTTTATTCCCAAAGGGGATGACTATGCAACTAATGGCATTTAGCTGTAGGTCATGGCTCAAGCACAAGTCATCCATCTCTGTGAGACCCTGTTTGAGTATGCATGTGGCAGCTGGAGAGTTGATCATGACACCCAGTTTGCAGTCAAGTGCAAACATGTTCATCCATATTCCCCCTGTGGTAGCCTGTACTTCAGACAAATATATACTGAACAAGAGAGGTCCCAGGACCGAGCCGTGTGGGATGCCATGTGTAACTGGTGTATAGTCAGACATGGCACCTGCAATTCTGACCATGTGGGTGCTATCCCTGATCCAGGTATCAACCCATCGTGTGACATATGTGTCCATATCGACGCTGGTGAGCCTATGCATAATGGCCCAGTGGTTTATTGTGTTGAAGGGTTTTGCAGGGTTAAGGTAGGCTGTGTGGACAGCCGTCCCTATGTTGATAGACCTGTTAGCCATTTAAAGAATACAAACAGGTTCAAGAGACAAGATTTGCCCACAGCAATGCTGAAATGTGTAGGACACAGTGTCTGTAGGTTCCCGATGTCTATGTGTATGAGTCCCATGACAATACACTCCATAGCTTTGCAGAACAGGCTACTTAGGCTTATAAGGCAATATTGTCTGTGGTCCATTGTGGCACCAACTGTGTGGAGCAGGACCACTGTCGCTGTATGCCATTCCTTGGGTACATATCCTGTGGTAACTCCGATATTGAACAGTGATGTAATGTGTAGGTTGCGTCTGTCGTGATGCTCATGTAAGATGCAGGCTGGGACACTGTCTGGTCACATTGATACTGTGATGTACGCTTTGGGGAGGGAAGCACTCACCTGTTACTGTGTGATGTCAGGGAGGTTATACTCTGTTGGGATGTATAGTTGCTCCTTAGGGGGGATGGGTGGGAGACATCTGCACTGAACCTGTTTGCCAGGATGTGGCAATGCCAGTGGGTTCAGGGTAGGTTTAGTCAGTATGCAGTAACTCACAGCATATCAATGAGTGCCCACCCAGGTTCCTGACATAACTGAAGAAGGCCGTGTTATAGTCCTATGTGTCTGTTGCAATTGTCTGGTAGAAGCGGCCCTTAGAAAAGTTCATGAGTGATCGTAGCTCTCTGCTAGTACAGATCACAGAGGCCTTCCCAGTCTGGGATTGTGCTCTATCATGTAGTAGCTTCCTCCTGACATTCTACAGCTTATTAATGGCTGGGGTCTACCACACAGGTCCGCTGCCATTGGAGTAGTGAGCCCTGTTGTTATTTGGGATAGCACAATCCATGCAGTCCACAAGGTGTCCATAGAATGTGTATGTAAAGGATGCAGCAGTGTGAGCCATATTTGCCACTGTCTCAGGGTCTCTGAAGGATACCACCTTGCTTCGGTGACTTGAGACGTTGGATCATGAGAAGTTCACCAAGATTACCCAGGATGGGTGTGTGAAGGGTATATGTATGTCCAGTGAGATACATGTATGTTCTGACCTTACCAATGAGGGGTATATCACTGGTGTGGAACATAGAGTTCCCATGTTGGTGATGATCAGGTCCAATATGTATTCCCCCTTGTGGCTGTGCTGACTGGTTGTGCCATAGCATATGAGTCTACAAATTGTAGCGACTGTTGTGTGAGGGTGTCAGGGCTTGAGTAGTATCCCCAGTCAATATTTGTGTATATGAAGACACACAATATAATGGTGTTTGTGGAGACCTTCATATTCTCCATAGTTCCCATGAAAGCCGAGTGTGGTTCCTGAGTTTGGGAGTGTGTTCTGTAGCAGTCAACAAACTGAAAGGCAGTATTGCACAATGGTAGTTGTATATGTATGGTCTGTGATGCTTTGTGCAGTGCTACTAACCCGGAGGTGTGTGTATCTGTGATGTATATGGATACTCCCCCTAGTTGTGTTGTCTGTTCCAAGTCCTGAGGTCAGAAAGCATGGTATGAAACATAACCTGGTAGTGCTGGTGTGCATAAGCTAGCCTGAACCAGGCATCTGTCAGTGCACAGATATCGCTATTCTCCATACTGAGGAGAGTCCTCAGTGGCCGCAATATGAGGTTAACACAACTGTTGTTGAGCAGCATTACCCTTAGTTTCATTTAACCTGTAATGTCTATGGAGGTGTGTTTGTCTTCTGAACCCTGCTTAAAAAAGGCACTATGGTGGTAGCAAGAGCCTTAGCCATCATTCCAAAGTCCAAGGGTGACAGGTGCAAGCTGTCCATAGTGAAGCTACGTGGCATGTTGAGCATGTCACCATAGGCTGACAGACACTGTATCCCCTATGAATTAAACAAATTTAGTAGGCAACTGTTAAATGTGATATGTGTGTCCGTATACTGTGACATCATAATTGGTGGGTGTAAGATGCTAGACAAGGTCAGGGTCATATCGGCCTGGGCTACATGATCAGAGGGTTCCTCCATGTATCATGTCATGTGGTCCAGGGAGTAACGTCTGAGGTTATACACACCAGCATGGACAATGATGGTGCCAGTCCTGTACTTGTTTTGGAGTTACCTGCCTGCCTGTGTTATGCGGCAGATCCTGGCACCCAACAGACAGCCCAAAGTGACTATTCCCTTGTTAGGGCTGGTGAGTGGTTCGTCAGTGTATCTGACAATAAGTGTCACCTGTTACAAGTGTATCAGGTGTGTTGTTTAGCCCGAAGGGCAGTGACTGTGTGGCACACTGACATTGTGAACTATGTGATATGTGGGTATTGTAGTGGGGTAGCAGGTATGTGTGTGTCTGCTTTGGAGGTCTCTGCTGCTTAGGTAGAGTACATTTACAGCATCCGCGTATGTCTATGTGTGATAATGTGGTTTGAGTGCTGTTGCTAGAGGATATGTGAGACTGATATGTGGTGTGTGTGGTTACCTTCACCATCTGATAGACTGTGCCAGTCATGGGTCGAGAGAGTTCAGCACCCTGTATGTCTATATAGGTGCATCTCACACATATATCTGAGTTTGTCGGGTGGAGGAGAGGGTTGTCTGTATACATGAGGAAGATGTGACATTGTGTCAATATCACAATATCCACCAGCTGGACTGAAGAGTACACATGAAACCGACCCCTGGACATGCCAGGATATTATCATGACATACTCTGTAGACTTATCACAAAGGATCAGTAGGTTGTTAAGCATGTAAAAGAGTATAACAGGGAGTAGTGCTCATGTTTGTTGGTGTTTTGTAAAGAGTAGCTGAGAAGGAGTCCAGACTGAATCATGACACCTCCTTCAGCTATGTCATAAATAGCAATGTACGCCCATATATGTCCCGAGTCAGGGACAACTGTACCTAAGTGACAATGCCGACATCATGACAGACAGGCCCATATGTACATACCCATCTCCCACTGACAATAGTCCACATCATCATACCAGGAGATATCACATGTAGAATGGATGAGTAGCTACCCCCACTGCCAAAAGCATGGCAGCAAGTGGAATACATTGATTCCCAATATGTGTCATGCACAAACTACAGAACAAACAGATCATGCACCTGAACAGTCAGCTGAGCCTCAGCCCCCACACAGGATGTGGAACCGTTGAATGTGTCAAAGCTACATATGGCACTCCCCACAAGTGTTGGTGCACAACACACCATGGGAAGTCAAGTCCAGTATGCCTATGAAGTCTGATCTGCAAGGTCATGGAGTCCATGATGGTTGCAGTCATAAACAGAGCTATTGGAAGCTGACATACACACAACCCTACCAACCGTGGTATGTTCATGTGCAGATCATGGTTCCCAAACATGCAAGACTGTTTGCAAGGCAGCCACCCAGGACATACATTAATGAACACATCTACACATGTATCACATAGACTTTGAACAGCCCTTTATCAACATCCCAGACACATGTAGTATCCACAAAACCAACAAGCTGTGCATAAATATGTGTAGACATATGACGGAATGTCAATGTGTCCACAGATAGATCACACAAGGTAAGGATTCTGAGGTCTTGTTCAAGCTGTTGTCACCTGCTGACCCATATGGACCATACCTGGAATGGCATAGAACAAAGTGTACACACATCACCATGTCCAGTCTGATGATGTCACCATCCTATAAATACAGCAGGAGAAAAAAAAAACAGCTAGCAAAGCAAATAGCTCACCGTGTTAATAAGTTTCTCTCTTGTATCATAACATACTTAGGTAGGGGTTTGAATCCTGCAAACAGTGTGTGTGTGGGGGTATGTGTATGTGTGCCATTTCCTTTGAGAGGTGTCCCCTTTTTGGAGACTGGGAAAACTCACTAAAAGAGGTACATTCCTCTTTGGAAAGACTGATGATGTCACCATCCTACAAATACAGCCAGAGAAGGGAAACCAGCCAAAACTCACTAAAAGAGGTACATTCCTCTTTGGAAAGACTGATGATGTCACCATCCTACAAATACAGCCAGAGAAGGAAAACCAGCCACTAAAGCAACTAGCGCACCATGTTAATGCGTCTCTCTCTAGTGTCATAACATAGTTAAATAGGGGTTTGAATCCAGCAAACAATGAGTGTATGTGTGCAGTTTCCTTTGAGAGATGTCCCTTTTTGGAGACTGGGAAAACTCACTAAAAGAGGTACATTCCTCTTTGGAAAGACTGATGATGTCACCATCCTACAAATACAGTCGGAGAAGGGAAACCAGCCAGTAAAGCAAATAACGTGCCGTGTTAATGCATCTCTTTCTAGTATCATAACATAGTTAAGTAGGAATTTGAATCCTGCAAACAGTGAGTGTGTATGTTTGGGGGATGTGTGTGTATGTGTGCAGTTTCCTTTGAGAGGTGTCCCCTTTTTGGACACTGGGAAAACTCACTAAAAGAGGTACATTCCTCTTTGGAAAGACTGATGATGTCACCATTCTACAAATACAGCCACAGAAGAGAAACCAGCCAGTAAAGTAAATAGCGCGCCATGTTAATGCGTCTCTCTCTAGTATCATAACATAGTTAGGTAGGTGTTTGAATCCTCCAAACAGTGAGTATGCGTGTTTCCTTTGAGAGGTGTTCCCTTTTTGGAGACTGGGAAAACTCACTAAAAGAGGTACATTCCTCTTTGGAAAGACTGATGATGTCACCATCCTACAAATACAGCCAGAGAAGGGAAACCAGCCAGTAAAGCAAATAGCGTGCCGTGTTAATGTGTTTCTCTCTAGCATCATGCCATAGTTAGGTAGAGGTTTGAATTCTGCAAATGCTGACTGTGTGTGTGTGACTGTTGGTCAATGCGGTGTGGGTTTTGCTTTTACTATGGTATGACATAGTATGATTACAACAGTAAGTGCATTGCACACATCAGGTATCTGCATGGCAAATATATATCTGTACATGTCCCCTCAATCAGTACATAGGTGTGAAGCCTGCATACTACATGAATACATTTATTTCCATTGACAGGTTCTGCCGCTGCTTCTGAGGTCATAGGTCACATATGTATGTAGGTGACAAGGCCGTCCACTGTTGTGTTCTGTGGCACACGCACCCATGACAGTTACTTGAGTAATGTGAGTGAGGGTATATGCCTGGGGTATATGTCAGACATGGTCATACAAAACAAAGTCTGCCAAGAATGGACAGTCTTTATAGGTGTACAACTGCCTTGTGGATATGCATTCAGGCCTCTAATGTCTTATGTGATACACCTTGGGATTCCACAATACCTATGGATATGTGGATATCGAGGGACACATGACATAACATGAGTCTGTGTGTACACATTGGTACCCAACATACATGTTGAGGGCTACCACCTGTGTGGTACTGATGGGCTAGTATGTATAGTACATGAGGATGACTATGTCATAGTCGGCTTACTGCTATACAGCATGTATCAGACAACAGATATCTGTCTGTATGATACCCTTGTGTAGGATATGCGCCCCATCCAGGGAATGCATTTTAGGCCAATCCATGCATTTCCAGATTTGGATGGACACATCCCTAGTGTGTCTGCATGTACCTAAGGGGGCTATATGACAAACAGGTGTGGTCACAGTAATGGGTGGTGGTCATTACCACTGGTTAGTGTAATAGTGTAGCACCGGAAGGATCCAATTGATACTGGGTTCCCTACTACTGTGTGTCATTTGTCAGGACATCATCGAATGATTGCTTATAGTCATGCTGTTGAGGTTGTGTATACTACCAGACTGCAAATCATTGACAGATATTACAGTATCACCCACAGCATAGTGTCAACTCATGTCATACACATGTCTACCCATGTTAGTACATAACTGTAGTAGAATGCATACTAGCCATTGAAAGATGCTATAAGATGTTAATGTGTACGACAGGGTATGCCACACATCCCATGTGTCCACTATGCACGTACATCCAGGCAGTGGGCACCCACCATGTTCACAGATGTACACTTGCTAATCTGTACTGCATACATCACACATGTACTGTCCACTCACTAACACATGCTGGCAACACATTACACTTCAGCCAAGTGGCACATGGATGGATAATACATACTCAGACCTAACAGTGGTGTAAATAATGCTACACTGACAATCAGAGCTTTGATGCATAATGTCTGCTCAGATATGCCTACAAGGCTGTAGTTACATTTCCTTGTTGACAACTTGCTATTATTGCTACACTGCTATAGTGTCACCCTGTGCATCAGCACCATGTTAGCCTGTCCCTCCGTCAATAATGCAGATGACAGGAAGCGGCACATGTATCATCATATGCACAGGGCATTTTGTTGTTTGCCAGAGCCTGAAATTGGATGGGTCCAATCAACATGTCTGTGTGCGTGTGTGTGTGTGTGTGTGTGTGTGTGTGTGTGTGTGTGTGTGTGTGTGTGTGTGTGTGTGTGAGGGACAACAGTACAGCATGGGCCAATGTTGATGTAATGTGTGTGTGTGTATGTGTGAGCCCTAGTTGTTTGCTTAATGTGTGTGTGTGTCTGCATGCACACAGCTCCACCATGTGGCTGCCATATATGGTAGTTTGTGGGACAGCCACAGACTGTACCTGCTAGGCTGTACAGATCACTGTCTCCAGCCACGGACACAGTACCTGTGCCTGGCAGGGGTGCTATGGACAGTATCGGGTACCAACCCTGACTGGGTACTATCATCAGAGGCAGAGGTATGATGACTGGACCCATGTCCCTGCTGAGACTGGCCAGAGCCATGTGCATGTAGTCTATTGGGATGGTCAATGGACATTCCAGCCCCAGCATTGCTGTGGCTGGTACTGCCACTATGGGAGCGGCTGTGAACTGTGGGCCATCCGCGACCACTGCCACCTGTTGCTGGCATGCATCCATGTCAACGTCGCAACCGTCCCGCATGGTCCTAGCACATGGAAGACATGTTGTGGAGGGCATCTAATGTCTCCCCCCAATGTCTATCAACGACCTTGGTGTAAGTCCGGATGGCACCGGCAAGGTCATGGATGCTGTCATTGATAGCGGTGTAATGTGCCCTCTGCACCCTAAGTCCCTGCCTGGTGTACCGTTCCATAAGTGCCTGAGCCTGCATTACAGCCTGGAACATACTGGTCATTGTAAGACCTGTGAGGGCACACCTGCCAGGGTCAATACAACCAGTGGTGCTCCCGCGGGAACCCCTGGACCTCCGCCTATGTGGTACCGTTCCAGGTCTATGGTTATGGCTGCTGTGAGGGGATGCAAGTGCCATGGGTACCACACTCTCCTGGTCAATGCCAACTGTATGCTGTCCCTCACCTATGGCCATTGGTGGTGAGGGATGTATTGACAGTATGAGTGTGCGCATAGATGGGGTTGAACGCTATGTACTGTCGATTGGTGGACCAACGACAGACCCTGTAAAATCTTCCTGTGTCAAAATACATGTGTCATCATCACCACTATTCATGGCAGTGGCTTCAGGTCGCCTGCTGCTTTCGACCAACCCCTAACTCAGCACCTGTGAGAGGTAGACAGGAAACACACTTTACGGTCTGCACATTAACACATGCACACATGCACACATGCCCATATGCACACATGAACACATGCCCACATGCCCACATGCACACATGAACACATGCACACATGCACACATGCACACATGAACACATGCACACATGCACACATGCACAAAGGAACACCTGCACACTCCTCACTACAGCAGATACACACACACAACAGCGATCCAAAACATACTCAATAGTGGTTGAAGGTGGGCGACAGTATCACAAGGCAAACAATCATGTCACACGTGTCAGCATGCAGAATATGTGTTGATCAAGTCCATGCAGTGTGAGTGTAGACAGCCATAGTTAATAACAGTGTACATGGCTGTGGTGCATGTGTGTACATGTTCAGTGATTGCCTACACCCTGGAACACAATGTGTACAAGGACACAACATTTCTGTGCAAATATTATAAGCTCTGCAATGTCCTGTGCACCATCACTCACAAGTATACATACCATGGCTGCATGTGTTATCTGTGGGTCACATGGATTTCCATGTCTGAATGCAGTGTCTGTGTCTGTAGCAGATAAGTGTGGACACAGGTGTAGCACATGCATGCTATGTACACACACGGGATGAGTGGTGCATGTATACGTAATGGAATACCAATCCTGGACATGGCCATTGTACAGTGGTTATGGTGAGTGTGGGTCATATTCCAGATATGCCAGTGCCAGCCATGACATTGCATGGCACATGACTGCAACATTAAACATCACACATACCCAATGGGTGTCATGTGACCTATATACCCAATATCATTCCAGGACAAATATGTGTCACTTTGTACAGAATGCGACTGCTATGCAATTGTGTATAGTTGCATATGTCTGCACACACACAACATGCTATGCATAATGTGTATAGGTGCAAATGTGTGCACACACACAACATGGAGGTGCAAAGCAATGACAGCTATGTGTAGTACTGTGGTCACTGTAACTGTATGGGGTGTAGTACCACTAGCCATCATCATCATGCATCATGTGGTCACTCAAGGTCACTAAGGTGTGCTAGACCACCGCCTAGCATGCTTTACCTGAACCACAGTGCCGTGGCTAAGTTCACAATTACACAGCCACGTTGCACAAGGGTGTGTGAGGTGCCCAATAGGGAGCATTGCCTAACATGACTGTGGTATGTGTTGAAGAGTGTTGCACAGCCCCATGCTAGGCCCCTACCCCACAGGTATATTATGTGTGGTGTGTGGATGACATGTGGGATACTGAAGTGTGACCTGGCAGCGGGTGTCTGGTTACACTATGTGTAGCATGTTGAGGTGTACTGCGTATGACAAACGTGTCATGTTGTGTACATGTGTGTCAACTATTCTGCTCCAATGTGCAGTACAGTGTTGCCACATTTGTGTCTGGTGCTCTGTGCATTGCATGTGATTGAGGCAACTACTGACTTTATTGAGATGTTTAACGTCTCACAACAAACATGCACAGCATGCCTTATGCATAGGTGTGTTTTGTGTATATGGCCTACACCTCACCTATGACATGCACATTTCAATACCAATTTTAAAGTGTTAACACACTCACCAGCATGTATCGTCTGCCCTGCTGTCACACCAGAGGGACCTACAAGAATATGACACAGTTTGTCAGTGGCCACAACTGTGGCATTGCTACTGTGAGTGTGCTAAACTACAGTAGAACAACAGGCATAGGTGTACGGATACTATTCAAAATATCAGTATTGCACACAATAGGCAGCACAGCTGCTAAACACAGTACACATCTCACATATGCATAATCTAACAATACAGGTAACAGTAGTCTACAGCTAGGGCATGTTACCTGCACGCTCCATGTCACCATGCTGGGTGGCTCCGGCCTCCATGATGACACATGTGTGATGTTGTAGCTGCTGTAGGCCAGGAGCCACCACACTTAGGAGCAGTTCCTCCACTCTGGTGAGTGGGGGATGTATGGCCACCCCACCACCTGTGGCAAGCTGTTGTCTATGGATATCAGATGCACGACGTCGGACATGTCTAATTAAATCACTGCAGTGATGGCGTACCTGCTCATATGTCTGGTTATGCATACCTATGTCATTTACCCGATGAACAAGATCTTGCCACAGTGCAGTATGCTCATGCTGGTGATGGCTGGCCCTGGAAAACAGCAGGGTATAGTGCTGAACCAGGCTGTGGTAGATTTCCTGTTCCTCTGTGGCTGTGTAGGAGGGATTCCTTTGATGAGCCATAAGCCTGGAAGACAAGTAAATGATATGTGTGAGCAAGTCATGTGGCACACTTAACATTATACAGTACAGATATCAGTTAACTGCCATATATAGCATCTGTTCATCTGTCAGAGGATACACACATTCAATACCACATATCAGTGCTCAGCCCACAACTGGCTGACAGTGCCTGCCACACTCCATATAACAAACCAGTATACACCAGTACTCGGCACACTGTTTGGGATCCAATGCACAGCCTCACCATGAGGGTACATATCAAGCTAATGCATGAAGAAATATGTCATCCATTGCAATGAATGTGAAGTACAGTTACAGTATAACCAGTAACCCACCCTAGTCATTGATGCCATACCCCTACCTAACATATGTGCACAGTTTTTAATATAGCTGGAATACTGCTGTAACAGAGTATATATGTTGCTAGGTACACACACAAACCCTGCAACACACATGTGATTGCGGACATGGTAAAGGCATCATTACTCACACATCAGACATTCATACAACACATAAATGTATGCTGACACAGATGAGCATTTCTGTGTACCTTACAGTACTGTGTGCCCCTACTTACAGATACCTATGCCTGAGGTATGTAATCTGTGCAGACTACAGGAAACACACAAGACAGTGTTACCAGGGAATGTGAACATACACCATACTGTGCTGTTTAAGCCTACAGCTTCAGGTAGTACAACAGTTCAAATGTCAGCTGAATTCACCAGCAGTACCACTTACTGAGCATACATGTATTGCTTCAGCCTACGATGGGACACCACAGACATACACAAGGAACTGCATCACAACATATGCCATCCTAATATGTCTGCATCCCAATAACTGACATATCTTTCTCTGGCCTCACACCTAGGACACAAATGACCATGACAGAAACAACCTCACACTAAGCTATCACACCATTACAGACCTTGCACACATTCACTGTCACACTCAGTCCACCTCACATAGCAGGTATTGCACTGAGTTCATGTGTGTGTGCATTGTGTCATAGGTAGGTAATATGCTATTGGCCCTAGGGCCTAGAGCAGCCTAGCCATATGCTACCCTGGCCTTTGACACACATGTAATTTGATTTCACTTGCTCCTGTCAACCGGATACACAGAGGTGATTCCCAGGGCGTGTTACCTATCCCCCAGACAATCATCAGGGGTATGTATGACATCTGCTACTGAGGAGCCTTGTTTGTTAATGATGAGTGGTTTACTCCAGAGTATGTCATATTTGATAATAGGAGCCTATCCCTCCAGCATGTGCTGTTTAGTGAGGTGATGGGGATTAGGGACCTAGGACGTGTATCCCGGTGGGATTGTGAGGTGTTGACATGGTGGAAGTCTGACTGCTATGGGTGTGACATACCTCTGTATGTTCAGAAGAGGTAACCTCTGGGTGGCCGGTATGCAACGCACTATAGCTGTGGTTATGTCAGTCAGTCTGCATAGGGTATGTGTTTGAGGGCAGTATTACTCTTTGTGAGGTATGTCTGTGGCCTTTCCACTTGCTGTAGTTGTCATGTGAGGTACATACCACATGGGGCATTGTGATGAGTACAGGGGAACACTGACCTATATTTCCATACATGACACAACGTTTGTGATGACACGTACCATGTAGACAGATTACAATACTACTGTGGCACCGTGAATATCAAAGGGGAGGCTACTGTCCACCTGTGTCCCATGTTCCCTTCTGACACCTTCAGTGTTGGGCAGGCAACCATCTATCTGGTAGTTAGTGGGTAAAGTGTTTTGGAATGGGGTATGGCACTGCAGTATCAACACTGAGTTCAGTCCATGCCTTGGTCACCAGGCACCTGTTGCAATACGTCTGACCCCATGTCTCCCTCTCTTACTATATATATATATATATATATATATATATATATATATATATATATATATATATATATATATATATATATATATATATATATATATATATATATATATATATATATACATATATATATATATATATATATATATATATATATATATATCTATATCTATATATATCCATATATATCCGTATATATCTGTATATATCTATATATCTCTATCTATATCTACATATATATATGTATATATGTATATATATCTCTATATGTATATATCTATATATCTACATGTCTATATATCTATATATATCCATATATGTATATATGTATATATATATATATATATATATATATATATATATACACACATACTTGTAAACATCCATTGCTGTACATATACATGCACATATAGGCACAAATACTGCCCAACTTTCATGGTGGGAATATCACTTATGAAACAGTTGTGAGGCATACAATTATGTAATAATATTGCACAGTGTTGTGCAGAATGCATTTCACTGTCCTCAGGCTGTATAGCTGTAGCAGACCTCACTGGCTGTAACTCAGTCCCACAGCATTTAACCACCTCATGACATATACCTGCACTGCTTGCTGTTTTCAATGCCACACACTACAACCTACATAGATATGTGCACATAGCAACCTTCAACTACATATATATGTCCAGCCTTCACTAACAGTTGCAGTATGTCCCTTGCGCTATGCACATCTGCATATACATATAGATACGGACTGCTACCACATATGGAGGGTTCACAGTATGTAGAGTACCCTTCAGACACATCATTTGGATGCCAGCAAATACATCTCTCTTACATAACTTACCTTTGTATTTCTCATCTCTGTCTGTTGTCCCTGTTGACGTGTTTTTTTTTTTTTTTTTTTGGTTTGGTGTCACCAACTGTCTCTGTTTGTTTGTCTGTCTGTCTGTCTCTGTCTGTCTGTCTCTCTCTCTCTCTCTCTCTCTCCAGTTGCTGCAATGATATTATTGCATATGTGGACAGCAAGTACAGGCTGCTTTTGTAGGTATCTGCACATGTGCATCTGATGGCCTCTGCAACAATTGGTGCCCACCATTTAGTAATTGCATGCAGCCTGCTGTGTGGTAATTGCAGTTCTCACTGTGATTTCAGGACACTGCTATAAAATGATAGGTTAGGTATGCATAGGCCTTTCAGTTTTGCAAGGTGGGGACCATACTTGTTTGCTGTGGACACTGTTATGTCAGTCAGAAGGTTGGTATATGTCTCATATCTGAAGCTGGGTTGTAGCCAGTGAAATGCATGTTGTACTGAAACCTGACTGTTGCTTCTTCCAGTACACTCTTCTCAGTGTGTAAGTTTACTCACACCTCCTAATGCTAAAACTGGATACATGGGAGTATGTACTTTCTTTTGGATTTAGGGAATTAACTGGCATACAACAGTAGTTATTGCAATGTATTCCTATGGCTTTCCTATTTTCCCTTTACATTCACTCCTTGTAATGCATGTTATATTTCTTTATTGCAATGTATTCCTATGGCTTTCCTATTTTCCCTTTACATTCACTCCTTGTAATGCATGTTATATTTCTTTCAGCACCAAGTTATTGTATGTCTGCTGTGGCTTAGTGGTAAGTCATGCAGACTGTTGAGCCCAAGGGGTGGGGTTTGAAACTGACAAGGGTTTTTATTTTGCTGCTGAGCAGTACAAGGGCCTTGTCATACAGAGTGACTAAGGCACTTTTAAGCAGATGTAAGAGGATTTGTGTGGGTTTGCGTGATGCTTAGCGATGCTAAGCTAAGCTTAGCTTAGCTTATTTTATGTTAGCAATACTAAGCTAAGCTTAGAATAGCTTATCATATCTAAGCAATGCTAAGCTAAGCGCACACATGCGCACACTGGTGCAAACACGCTTACTACTGTTTACAAGTGCTCACTCCCGCTAACCCCCGCGCTCATTTCTTTGACAGAAAAGTAAATAGGGAGATAGGAATGTGGTGATAAAGGGTGCACAAAGAGGGGAAGACAGTAGGGAAACCAGCTTGGGCTGTACACGATGAATGTGGAGAAGGTCCATAGCTGCCCATTTCTTTACCAGCAACAGCTGTGCATATACAATACATTACGTGGGATATTTGAAACCTTCCACCCCTGAGAGAGGGGTGAGGACAACTAAGTATGTTGTACTACCAATTATGAATATCAGGCACATGCACTGTTTGTGAACTGCTATACTGTCATTAGTACGTTACTCACTTCTGAACAGTTTGTGTTTTTTTTGTATTGACATTAGCACAGTCTGCTCAGGACAACTGGACATATTTCTGTACTGTGTATGCCTACCTACACCCTTGGTTGTGCCTGACTACATGGGTATATAGTACCTTTGGGAAGGGGTGCAGAACTGCAGAGTGCCTTATTTATTATCGTGTGATGTTTATCTTACTGAACATGCAGAGTTGCTGTGTACCTGTAAGTCAATGAAGGCTTGTAGTCTGTCTGAGTAGCTCCCACCTGTGGACATATCCAGATGGTAGACAGAGGTCAGCCTAGTATTCTTTGACTGTGCACCACAGCAGTCTTTTCAGCACTTGAACAATGGCATTGTCACAGGTGATTGCTAGCAGTACATGGCTACATCCTTTGATATTTCTGTGTTGTACTTCTACTTAAGGGCATGCTTGTGGGATTCATTTTACGGCTATTTGCAGAGTGTGTAACAGCAGACAGGCTGATATGCCTGTGTGTTTCTGAATCTTCCAGGCCTCAGATACTCTCACGTATATATTTGAACAGCCTCAGGGAAAGGTACATATAACTGGGATGCACCTGTGATATAGTTCAGACATTTTGCAGTTCAGACTTTGGGGGATTTAGAGCATATCTATTACTACACCTTTTCTGACGTGCAAGCGGTGTCTACTCTCACTTATTGACATTTGTCATTAAGTGAAATTCAGCGCCTTTCTGCCTACTGTTAGTACATTTCACAGGGAGTCAGAGGGGCACAGCTAACATTTGTTTACAAATCAGGGTCATCACTGTAGAGCAGTCACTGTTGGGAGGTCTGGCCTGTGACCTATGCAAATATGCCAGTGTTTATCCTGCTCTGATACTGTGTAGGGTTTGTAAGCTGCTACAGTAACCTTATTCCCTACTAGCATGGCTGATTCTCTTTTCACAGTCATGTCATGCAATTCAACAACACCTGCTGGTTAAGGCCCACAGAACAAGATTTGTGTTATGCCATTCCTATTTTCCCTTTACATTCACTCATGGTAATGCATGATATATTGCTTTCAGCACTAAGCTATTGTATATCTGCTGTGGTGTAGTGGTACTTCATGCAGACTGGTGAGTCCAAGGTCCCGGGTTCGAGACTGACAAGGGTATTTTATTTTGCTGCTGAGCAGTACAAGAGCCTTGTCATACAGAGTGACTAAGGCACTTTTAAGCAGTTGTAAGTGGGTTTGCATGGGTTGATTGATGCTTAGCAATGCTTAGCTAAGCGCACACAAGGTCACACCCGTGCACCCCTGCTAACTACTGCTTAAAAGTGCTTACTCCCGCTAACCCCCACGCTAAGTTCTTTTAAAGAAAGGAAAATGGGGAGATAGGAAAGTAGTGAAAAAGGGGGCACAAAGAGGGAAAGACAGTAGGGAAACCAGCTCGGGATGTGCAGGATGGGTGTAGGGAAGGTCCATAGCTGCCCATTTCTTTACCAGCAACAGCTGTGCATATGTATGAAATTTGGTGTGAAATTTGAAACCTTCCACCTCTGAGAGAGGGGTGTGGACAACAAAATATGTTGTACTGCCAATTAGAATTATCAGTTTACATGTCTAGTGGACATGTGTGAATTGGGCAGCTATGTATGGGGCATAATTTTTTTGTGGGAACAGATTTCCCTTTTTTTAAATTTTTTTTTTTCAGGTGAGAGTGGAATGTGAGGTAGAGGATGTAGGTATATTTGGGGAGGTAGGTTGGATTAGGTAAACAGACAAGACAAACAAGACACATACAGGGGTGGAGTTTGGCACATGGGGTGGATGAACACAATTGACGGGGAAGGTTGTTTAGAAATAGCAAGCCCATGAGCCCACAGATGGTAACAGTGGAACTGAGATCCCCACCCATGGGCATTCATCACTGCAGCTTCACAGCCCCGAGGGTGGCTGTGCTGGGGGCTGAGTAGGATGGGCAAGCTCACCCGAGAGATGCACCACTCTCGCCTCAAGCTGGCATAGGGGATCAGCGACTGAACACTGGATCTCCCTACACACCACAGCCCGGACCCTTCGAAGGGTGACAGGTGGCCCTTCTCTGCCCACGCTTGCACGGGGGGGACAAGCCCCATCCCCTGCAGCGCTTCCACCCAAAGGTAGCACAGGACCAATGGAGGAGGGGAGCCCGGGCTGGGCACGGGAGCTGCTGGTGCCAGGTGCACTTGCCAACTGAGAAGGGACAGGTGGGTCCGCTGGGACCGGCCATCCCATACGTTCTGTGATTAGGTGTGTTTAATTACAACATAAACAACAGCATTCCAGATTAGTTGTAACAGCATGCAGTAATATTCCCATTAACCCAACACACCAAGGTTCCAACAGTTGAACAGCAAGCATAACACATGCATATATTGAACGACAGTGGATATTCCAACAGCATGCAGGGATGTTTGGTAGCAACAGGCCACCATGAACGTGGTGTTTGAACAGGGCACATGCATCAACATCAATGCAAATATTTATAATACAATAGGACATATGTCCCAACAAATATTTAAGATTACACATACCCATTGAGGTGTGGAATTGCATGGTTTATGCACATACGGTAGGGTGTAGAAAAAACCTTGGTTAACATCTTATAATGACCTTTTAGTCTACTCTACATTCCCAGTGACTGCAAGTGTATATCCCCTATCTGTATTATTACACTTGCCACCATACATTAGGTTGTGTCATGGGTTTGGCTAGTTCAATATATGCCTGACCTATATCTGACATACTAACTGTCCAGGATGCAGATGTTACTGCTACATATTTCTTGTTTGCATTTATATTTCTTTATCTACATATCTGGGATGTTTTCACATGACATTTTCACTTCGATTTGTACAGAACCCTGCATTTCCTGACACACACTCACATTTCTGGTGAATAATTACATGCTACACGTGTGCCAGGTTTACTTATTCATGCCAGCCAATAACTGACTATTGTGGACTGTATATATGTTTCACAGCTACTAGCACTTCCATCACCCACTTTATATGGGACTGCATAACTCTGAGTTGCCAGCACATTTTCAAACAGTACTGTTTGTATAATGCAAGGGTACAACAACATTTCAGACTCTGTGACACAGGCACACTCTGGGTATTAGACCTTTATTAATGACATTGCACACTTTTCCACAGGCTCACTCCTTTATTTATTTTAACGGCGTTTATGGCAGACATGTTCAAGGCATATTATACCGTTATTAATAGGTTAGAACAATATTTTTTCAGTCTCACTCTCTTTTGTTATATGACAGTTCCTGCAGGGATATTATTCCAGACATATGTTACCTTTCTTAATGGGTTACTACAATCTTTTTCTGTCTCTCTGATGTTTTTATCTGACAGTACATGCAGAGGACTTATTCAGGCAATTCTATGGCTGTTTTATTGGACTACAACACTTTCTTTCATGCTCTCTCCCATATTTTATATAACAATACATGCAGAATAATCACTAACCTGCCTGGTGGCGCAGCCTTAGCAGCCTATCAGCATAGGCTTGCTGATTCGCAGCACGGTCACCTGCAGCTGTAAAGTAAATGAAGGGATATTGAGACATACCTATCCATTATACATACTCCATTATCAATTCTTACATACTGCATTCCATGGCTACATACTCAGTTGTGGGGCAATTCTGCATCCCACGGGCCTCCTGTATCCACTGGTTCAGGCGGTCCTGCTTTCGTCTCTTCAGGTCTGCATGGTGGTGACGGACCTGCTCACCAGTCCGAGGAACACCTGTGGCACTGGTGAGGTCACGAGCTAACAGGTTCCAAGCCTCTGCCTTGTACTCCGTCCCTTGGAACTGGCCCTGCAGGAGTCTGGACTCATGATGGTGGACAAGGAGCCAAACCATGTATTTTGACTCCTCGATGCCCCGACACTGCACTTGAAAGCATGAACCCTCTCCTGCACCTGCCATTCTGACTGCAAATGTGAGCTGCAATCAGTTATGGTGAGTATTCCCGCCTATGGGGCTTAAATATGCCGCATTTCCTGCACTTTTTTGTGATTGGCCATTTTTGAGAATTCTAGGCTGACTGCAGACATGCTTAGGAATGGTTAATCTACTATTTCTAAGTATATTTATGCTAATAGTAGCTGTTTCTTCTAAGCTGTCATGGCTTAGTGGTTCTGTACTTTGATTATGATGCACAGGGTCTTGGGTTCGACCCTTGTCATTCTTTTATTTTAATACTGTCTAGACAGGCTAGGGGGTGTGGCTGCGTTTAAGCAACTTAGCTCTACGTTGCTCCCCGGTGCCCTACATTGCGCGTGGTAAAGCGCTTTTAAACTGTGGCCAACTCTATTGCACTGGGTAAAGCGCTATTACACAATGGGCAACTCTGTTTAGCTGGGTGACGCACTATTAAACTATGGGCAACATTGTTTAGCTGGGTAAAGCGCTATTAAACTATGGGCACCTCTGTTTAGATGGCTAAAGTGCTATTAAACTATGGGCACCTGTGTTTAGCTGTGCAAAACATTGCTTAACAGCAGGCTATTATATATCTGGGTCCTTTAAAAATATATATTTTGTTCACTGATACATTGGCCATGTCACTGCTTTTAATAAAATTTTAATCATATTTGTCTGGTATTATTTCAAATACTGATTTAAAACATAAATAAGAAGGGGAGTGGTGGGACTCGAACCGTGAATGCCTTCTCTTTGTGCATACGCTCTTCCATTACGCTATTGCTATTTGGATTAATTTGCATAAGTAGTTCTTATATGCTCTTCAGTGTCACAAGTGCTAACTGTGGTTAAGCAATGGGCACACCCGCGCAAACAAGCGCAAATACGGGCGGCTATATCGTGGATTTAAAAAAAAATAAAATTAATATTTTACGTTTTATAACTGTGATGGGGGTTTACAGTGTCAGGAAGTGTGGTGTTGGGTGCAAGTACATTTGAGCGAACTCGCTCTTGTCTGTTGACATTATGCTTTTTAAAACCTTGCAGGGGAGTGGACTTTTAGACTGTTCGGCAGTCGGACACGCCCCCTGCTTGCCTACTCAGTCCGTGTAAGAGTTACAGATGAGTCAGCATGCCCTCATGAATATTCATGGCAAGCTGACTTCATACTGTTCAACTGCAGCCTCCGAGTAAGACATATTAAGTCTTACACGGAGGTTTCGTATTGTCTTTCACCTCAGTGAATAACATGTATTCAGCAATAACTGTCAAACTCCCTTACTGCCTATTTGTACTCAACAGGTTAGAATCCTACAAATCCTTTACATCCAATCTAGTCATATTTATATTGAAAATGAAAGCTTCTTACCAACTGAGATATTGTCAACAGATTTGCATTAACATGAACTTTTGCAGTATGAAATATAAAACTCAAATGTCTGTCATTTCCTAATTCCAGTCTGCAACGGTTTGCTGGTAATTTGCCACAAAATCACGATTAATTAAAGTAGGCCATAAATATGGGCCAATCTGAACATCCCACTAAAATCTATACAGTCTGGAGGAATTGCCATTACCCTCCGATATCAACCCCAATGATTTACCAGCTAGTTTCAGCAAGCCACCTACTTCTCAAATCTCAGTTTAAGAGAAACTATGCTGCATGCCCCTTTCCTTATGGACTGCCACTAGAATGCCACAAGAATGCAGATGATTTACTGCAAACTTTATCACTTTATGATAGCATTGTTTGAGCTTTATGAGCTGAGAGACTTTGAGAATAGGGGCTGAGTAGCAAAGTGTAGAGAGTAGTAGAGTGGAGGCTAAGTGTTTTCTGGTGGGTCTATATTACAACGTCGAATTCACAGGAGTCCGAACATAATATCGAACCCAAATGCTCAAAATATGAAAATAGCAAAGCCACAACACACCAATTTTTTCCCAGGGAAAAAAAAACGGTGGGCCGTTTTCAGGGCTTTGCTATTTCCTCCACTGTGGTGTGATCTCAGAGTTGGTATATTTAAGTAGGGTGTGTGGGGGGGGTACAGCCCCCCACATTGGGGGTGTTGGGGGCAAAGCCCCCCACATTAGCTCAAGTTTAAAGTGTAAGTGTTTTTTTTTTGTTTGTACCCCTGGGAAAAAAAAATCACTGTTCTGTGTTTTCGTAATTCTTGGGTTTCGAACATCATGGTGCCTTTTTTAGGCAAGGCTCAAAAGACAAACCCACCTTCATAGACAACACAAAGAAAAAACTAAGGGTAATGCTGCTCAATGCCAGAAGTCTAAACCTCAAGATGCACACACTCGAGACTCTCCTCAGTATGGACAATATCAATATCTGTGCAGTAACAGAAACCTGGTTCAAGGCCCCGAAGCACCCCCCCACCTCACCAGGTTATACTTCACCATGCTTTTCAGCCACAAACTCGGAACTGAACCACAAAAGGAGGGGGGAGCATCATATACATCAAAAGATACCCACACCTCCAGGTTAGTGGCACTGCACGCAGCATCGGAGACCATCCATGTGCGTGTGGGCAAACTGCCTTTCAGTTTGTAGCCTGCTACAGACTACCCTCCCAAACACAGGAACCCCACTAGGCTTTCCTGAGAACACTGGAAAATATGAAGGTCTCTCCAAACACCGTTATATTGGGTGACTTCAATAAAACAAGGCCTTCTTGTTAAGTCAGGAATATTGACCTGGTCTCCCAACAGAAAGGCGTGCAGCAACAGTGGCTCTGGTGCCAAAGGTGGTGCCAGGTTCAGTGAAACTAACGCCTAGATACCCTGGTCTGCAAGGCTATGGAGCGTATCATCATGGAAATCATAAACAAGGACATTGGGAACCTCCAGCCACTGGATCCTACCCAATTTGGCTTTGTTAAGGGCAGATCTTGCCTCTTGAACCTGGTTGACTTCTTTGAAACTGTTACCAAAGACATAGATGAAGGGAAGATAGTCCACACAGCCTACCTGGACCTCACAAAGATGGTTTGCAAGGCAATACCCCACTCAGAATTGCAGGTGCCATGTCAGACTCTAAACCAGTTACAAATGGCGTCCCACAAGGCTGAGTCCTGGGACCTCTCTTGTTCGGTATATATTTCTCCGAGGTACAGGCTAACATGGGTGGACTATGGCTGACAAGGTTCGCAGACGACTGCAAACTGGGTGCCATAATCAAATCTCTGGCTGACATGAGCATCCTCCAAAAGGGTCTCACAGAGATGGATAACTGGTGCCAGAGCCATGGCCTAAAGCTAAATGCCAAAAAGTGCATTGTCATCCCCTTTGGGAAAAACAAAGTTCCCACAAATTACCACATAGGTGGCAATCCATTAAGTACAGAAGAAGTAATTAGGGACTTGGGACCCAAGTAGACAGTAATCTCTCCTTTGACAATCACGTTGCCAAAGTAGTTAGAAAGACCTTCTATATAGCCCACCTTATCATGAAAGAGTTCACATCTAGATCAAGAGAGGTCATTGTGCCCCTCTACTCATCACTTATCAGGCCCATAATTGAATACAATGCCCCATTTGGGATGTACCTTACCCGACACCTGCAGCAACTGGAAAGACCCCAAAAGTACCTCACCAAGAGGATCAAGGGACTCAAACAGATGCCCTATGCACTCCGGCTAAAGGAACTCCAGCTCTACTCAATTGCGTATCGCCTACTCAGAGGTGATCTGTGTCTGACGTTTAAAGCCATGTCCAACCCAGAATTAATGGACATGCTCGACCTCAATAAATCCAAATCCCTTAGAGCTACATGCTCCAGGGACTTGAACCTCAGCACAGAAATAAATAGGACATGCTGGAGGGACAGATTCATATCCCAGAGGCTCCTCTCACTCTGGAACAAAATCCCAATCCATGTTAGGCAGAGCCCCTCACTGACCCTATTCAAGAGAAATCTTGACAAGTGGATTGGAGACCGTAAGTTTACCCCTGGGATCTCTTCTGTGTCCTTGCTAGACAGAGGTACAGTAAACTAACCTTAATATGGCTACCTTCTGTGAACCTAGTACACAGAGGCACAGTCAACTAATCTAAAAGGGTGGTAAAAGACAAACACACTCTGGCTAGGCTTATAAGTGCCCTAGGGCAGATAGCCTAGTATCAACCTATGAACCTATGAACCTATGGTTCGATATTACACCGTTCAAACTCCTTTGAGTTCGACGATGTAATATAGACCCTTTTCTGGTTTGGTTTAATTTCTCCAAGACTTTTGGGTTTCTAATATCACAATGGGAATGGACCCCATTCATAAGTCAAAGTATCATTAAAGTTCATGAAATTAGCATTGTTTCAATCTTTAATGCTTCCAAAAGTGCTCTTTGCAGCACCCACTATGGGCCCATAATTGACTCCTTCTGCAATTCATATGTAGTTACGTGTAGCGGTGACATATCTAAATATGACTGTAAATTCTTTTTTATAAGACCCATTACTCCTACTACTGTTGGAACTGTCTGGGTATCCTTCTTCCAGATTACCCTAATTTCTGCTGCAAATCCTGGTATTTTATGACTTTGTTTCTCTCTGTACATAAGACACTATATCCACTGGGTGCAGCAATTTCACTGATCAATGCTACTTTTGTCCTCTTTTCATGGACCACTATATCTGGTTTTCTCACATCTATTTTTTGAAATGTTGGTTATGGGTGATCCCATGTGATACAAACTTTATAATTCTCTGTAATACTTCGTGAGTCATGCTTCAAATGTCAAAGTCAAAGAAAACGTTATTGTCATTCAGAACTACACAACAGTGTAGCTGAACGAAATTATAATGCTTTGTTGTCAATGCAGGAAACAGTTGTACATATAGACAAAGAAAATTAATAAAATATCATAGTAGAAATTTAATAAGCAGCAATTAGTAAGTAAAGTAGGACAGCAGTGACCCACACCCATCCCAGAACAGGAGACAAGGAAGACAAGGAGCAATATGAAGGTAATATTGTCAAAGTAAAATTGAAATAGCTCCATATCTATGAATAACTGAATTATTGCAGTTTGTATATTGCACTTTACAGTCCTTCAGTGTGTAGGTGATCTACCTTAGTATTGCACTTAGTTATTGCACATCCACAAAATAAGCCCTTTGATAGGCTAGTTATGTAATAGATGTCATGGTTCGTTTTTCCCAAGAGTTCAACAGAAATAGACTACAGAAGGTCAATAAAACCCAAAAAGTTAGATGTTTGATTAAGTAAATATATACAGTAATTATGACTGCCCATAGAGATCCATGCAATATAACAGATGTAAAAAGGATATATTACTGTCCAGCTAAATTAATAACTGATAAAATTCTACCACAAGAACACAGGGTAGTGAGGGAAAGGAAGGGGAGAAATCAAATACCATCATGGAAGTATCGAATAGAGAAAACTATAAAGCAATTAAGACAAGAAGTGTCACTGTTAGAAGAATATAGAAGAGGGAAGAGATCAACAAAAATACTAAGAAAGATAGACGTAATAAAAGCAATGTGCAGTATCAGAACAGACCAGGATCTATCATTCACTACCGCAAATAAGAAACTAAAAATCTCAGCACAGGCAGAACAACTTAGAGGATATGTAGATAAATATAATAGAAAAGTACAAAATGAGGAATTTATTGATGACCCAAAAAGTTTTCCAGAGTATTGGGAAACAAGGTAAAAGGAACTGAAAGACCACAAAAAAAGAAGAAATAGATACATTTTGGAGAAGTATCTATGAAGATCATGTGGAACATAACAAAGATGCTGAATGGATAGAAGAAGTAAAAGAAAGAATAAAAAGTTTAAAGGTACAGGATATAAAATAAGATGAAGTAACAGCCAGAGAGATTGAAACAAAGTTACAAAAAGCCATTAATTAGAAAAACCCAGGTCCAGATGCAGTACCTAACTTCTAGTTGAAAGTATTAACCTCTTTGCACAAAGATTTAGCCATGAGTAAGAACTATTTATATGCACACCCCAAACAGACACAAACCTGGCTAACAACAGGAAAACAATGCTCTGACTTAAAAGTGAATCTGCAAGCTATCCTAAACATTATAGACTGACAACTTGCCTTCAACAATATATAAACTATACACTGGAATTGATGCTGACAGAATTTATATTTATTTAGAAGAAAACTTAGTTATGGCAGTAGAACAAAAGGGCAATAAAAGAAATTCATATGGAACAAAGGATCATTTGTTGTTAAACAAAGTCATAGTGGAGAACTGTAAAAAGGGAAAGAATCTAAGTATGGCATGGATTGACTACAAGAAAGAATTTGATAGTATCCCTCATTCATGGATAGAAACGTGCATAAAAATGTATAAAAATACACCCTACACTGATCGACTACATTACAGTGACCATGAAACAGTGGCAGACCACTTTGCAATTAAGCCATGATAAAGGATAAATTCCAGGAATAAAAAAATTCAAAGGGGGATATTCCAGGGTGACTCCACTGCTATTCTGCCTTGCCTTTAACCCATTAAGCTGTCTACTTAACACTTAGGCAATGGCTATAATTTGGCTCCTAGAAAACAACAAAGTATAATGACTTCTCATCTTTTCTTTGCCAATGATGTAAAACTGTATAGGTCATCAGATGAGGAACTGAAAGCACAAATGAAAATTGTCAAAACTTTTTAGATGATATAAGAATGTCATTTGATCTTGATAAATGTGCAAAAGCAACCTTTAAAGCAGGAAAACTGCAGCACCAGGAAAATATTAGTTTGGGACAAGAATGTGATATAAAAGAACTTGAGCAAGAGAAAATGTATAAATACTTGGGAACTGAAGGATCAACAATATAACATGAACAAATGCAAATAAACTCAGTAAGGAATACTTCAGAAGACTTAAATTAATCCTGAAAACAGCATTGACATCTAGGAACAAAATCCAAGCTATAAACCAATTTGCTCTTCCTGTTCTAACTTACAGTTTTGGAGTGACTGACTGGCCCCAAAATATTTTGGATAAATTAGAAAGGAAAAAAAGAAGGATGCTTCATGTTCACCAAATGATTTATAAAAATTGGTGCATATCATGATTATATATTCCCCATTCTGAAGAAGGGATGGGCCTTCTTGAAAGTGATTACATGTATAGATCTGTAATCATGGGACTCCACACATACCTGCTCACCTCACAAGACCCAAATGTAGTGAAAGTTTTGAAACATGAGAAGAATAAATCTAAGATGACTTCCCTGCTTAGTCTAGTAGAAGCATATTGGCATCAAGCAGGAATGGAAATCAAGCCACAAGTAGATAAAAATCAGGCAGCAATACAATGTGCCAAAAACAAAAGAAAATATAAGGTGAAGGACCAGATGAGAAGGCAAGAAATGTGCAAAATGCATAAATATAGTTACAAGCATAGAAAACTTCTGGAAGAACCTCATGTTGATCAGGAACAAATGCAGGAATGGTTAAGGAGAGGTGAATTCAAACCAAGAGATGAAAGGTTAATATTGGCAGCACAAGATAGTGGGCTATGTACCATTTGTTTACAAAGTCCATTGAACATGTGGGAGAAACAGGCAAAAGTAGGTTTTGTAAAACAGAATTGGAAAACATTGCACACCTTGTTGCAGGTTGTAACATACTAAAGGCAGAAGGACTGTATACTGAAAGGCATAATAATGTGGCAAGACTGTTCCCTGGAGATTGTGCAAACATTATGGTATTCAAGTGGCTGAAAAACATTGGAAGCATGAGCCGCAGAGCATCACAGAAAATGATGAAGTCTATAGTACATGGGATCACCCATTACCAACAGTTCAAAAGACAAGTGCTAGAAAACCAGATATAGTGGTCCAAGAAAAGAAGACTAAAGATGCACTGATCATTGAAATCGCCACACCCAGTGACTACAGTGTCCTGCATACAGAAAGGCACAAAGACATAAAATATCAGGATCTGCAGGCAAAAATGAGAGCAATGTGGAAGAAAGATACCCAGACAGTTGCAATAGTACTAGGAGCAGTGAGTCTTATAAAAAAAATATATACAATCATATTTAGATATGTTACCAATACATGTAACCCCATATGAATTGCATTACTGCGCACATTGCTGGTGCTGCAAAGGGCACTTTTGGCTGACATAAAAGAGTGAAACAATACTAATTTCATGAACTTTAATCGTACGTTGACTTAGGAATAGGGTCCATTCCCGTCATGGCATTAGAAACCCAAAAGACTTGGAGAAATTAAAAAAAATGGAGACTCATTGTTCCATCATGCTGTGACATACCCTGTGTTAGACTTTCTATACTAAATCCTTCATTTCATGGGTATTACATAACTTCAGCTTCTATTTGTTTGACTTCTGCTTTACTAATCTTCTATTCTATTCTCCCCATTTGTGATTTTATTTTTTGCATTGTGAAATTTTGTTTACCTGAGTGCATTTGCCTGTATTTGTCGTCCAATATCTTTGGAGCTACTTCTTTTGTAATGATTAATTTGGCTTTCTCCTTTCCATAAATATTACACCATATCAGATCCCTCTTTCCTATGTCCATATTGCTTTTGGATTCCTTTGAAAAAATTTCTAGATTTTATTGTTTATATTTTCGCACTTCCTCTGTAACTTCTTTTTCCAAATGGCCTAAGGATTCTTGGTCTATATAAGGTTTTTGGTTTGTAGGTCGAGCCAGTTTAGTTCTTTGAGTGCTAGGTATTGGTGGGATCTTTTGAGTGATTTACTGCAAACTTTGCTACTTTGTGATAGCACTGTTCAAGGTTCCAGTGCCAAGAGACATGTAAGTTGGTGAAAATAGGGGCTGCATAGAGAAGTGTTGGGAGTGGTAGGGCAGAGGCTAAGCATTTTCTGGTTTGGAGTGTGAGGAAATTTTTCACCTAAATAGATAACCCAATTTCTGGTGAGTTTTCTTTACTGTACATTGGATGTGGTAGCCACATTTTATGCTATTTTCAGTGTAGATGCCAAGGAGTTTAGTATGTGGAACAGTTTCAAGTTTAGTTTTATTCAGTTTTATTTCCTGACATAATATCAAAGGAGGGCTTCTAGGTTGAGAAGTCACTTGAGATAGAAAAAATTAATTTGCTTTTTCGGGGGGGTTAAGAAAAAGCTGTGAGTCAGTTAGCCAGGCTTCAATTGAGAAGAAGGATTTTTGAGTGGTTTGTTGCAGGTTGTTATGGTTTTGGCTGCAACATATGAGTGTGGAGTCATTAGTGTACTGAATTATTATAACTGATTTGGAGGCATCAGGGAGGTTTATTAATAAATATTTTGAAAAGAATGGGACTAAGAATTGCCCCTTAGGGATGCCTGTGGAGGCTAAGGGAAAGGGAAGAAATCATTGTGCCATTTTGCTGCCTGTTATCTGTTATCAAGATATCTGTTAAACCATGCAGTAGAGGTTTCTTCAAATATTTGAGTTGAGAGTTTTTGTAAGAGGATGGGATGTGAGACTGTGTTGAAGGCTTTGGAAACTTCTAGAAAGAGGGCAGATATTAGTCTTCCATCATTCCTATTGGCATTTGCAGTATTAGCGAAATGGAGGTGGGCTGTATTAGTGCTATGATGGTTGTAAAAGCCATGTTGGGAGGGCCTGAATGAATTTTTCAAGAATTTTAGATAAAGGAATTGGATAACAATAGGATGGTATTTATTAAGTTCACTGTTATGTCTCTCTTTATGTGGTAGCAGTATACAACTTTTTCTATAGTGTTGGGAATATGCTCCTGTGATCAAATGGTTTTGTGTATGGAAATGGGATAGGCTATAGCCTCTGCAGTCATTTTTAGATATTCAGTGAGGAGCTTGTTGGGTGCTAAGGTGGTAGGTTTTACTTTTAATAGAAGTTTTTTTAATGGCTGAGGTGGGAGATGGTTGCAATGAGAATGGGGTTGCATCACAGGCTTGTGGGAGGGCTGTGATGCTTGATTAGGGATGTGACTGAGTTCATGAAGTGCGTATTAATGAGAGTGGCATAGTTTTCTATATTGTTGGCACTGTAGATTCAGGTTGAGTGGCAAAGCCTGGTTTGGGGACTTTGTTAATAGCTGACCAGAATGTCTTTCTGTTTTTGAATATTTTTAAACTGTAGATTAGAGCAGTTACCTTTTTTTATCTATTTTGAATTGTTATTTAGTGTGATTTCTGAGTTGTCAAAATACTAGTAGGTTATTTTGTGTTTTATCTTTGATCTAGGAATTCAAGGCCTTATCTCTGTGTTTTATTAGATGTTCTGTGGTTCTGCTCAGCCAAGGGGCTTGTATGGCTTTTACAAGTTTTATTCTTAGTAAAGCTAAACTATTTAAAATGTTAAGGAAGGTTCTCTAGAATTCAGTAGCAGCATCATGTATGGCGAGATCCTTTAGATGTAGTCAGTTACAAAGTT
Source organism: Protopterus annectens (assembly GCF_019279795.1). Taxonomy (NCBI): domain Eukaryota; kingdom Metazoa; phylum Chordata; order Ceratodontiformes; family Protopteridae; genus Protopterus; species Protopterus annectens. The sequence goes on along the minus strand of NC_056741.1, from coordinate 1,730,871,455 downwards.
GTAGGTTCTGGAAATATTTATTTTTCAATGTGTGAAAGACTGTGTACTTCTATAAGGTGGTGTGGTTTGACAGTGTTGTTTTTAGCACTAACAACAAAGGTAGGAAGGTGGTCACTTAGATTATTAGAAAGAGAGCCATAGAATGTTAGTGGAGGAGGTGCATATCCAATCAATTATTGAGCCTTTGTTGCTGGTGTTTATGTAGCAAGTGGGGTAATCAGTTGGGTGAGGCCACAGATATTTATGGCATCTTTTTTTTTTTTTTTTGCGAGGGTGGTTGTTTTTTTTTCAAACACCTTTATTGAATTATCACTTGTGACATAAGCAAATTTGCATTACTATAAAAGTAATCAAACTCTATTAATATGACAAACATTATGCTTCACATGTATTGCTATATATCATATAACCTAAGCACTATTAATAAACTATTCAATTCCTGCTTTTTTTTTAAACAAGAAACATCTACATTAAACCATCAATTACTACATGCATTTATATAAATGAAAATAAACCACACTAACACAATCCTAGTCCCAAGCATTTTACATCACAAACCATACTGAAACTCTCCCAGTTGCAAACGTTATACATCACTTATAATCTACCCGATCTTTCTCACTCAGACATTACATAGCTCATTTCAGTCCTGCTGCCTTTTAGTTCTTATTCATCCCTTGTATGTATTGTTCTCACAATTCCCATTTTTCCTATGTAGTTTGCATATACCATTTTCTAAAGTTCTCAATTCCATTTTTTTTCTCTCTCTTACTATATTCACTACTTCCAGTATAGTTGGTTTAGATTTTGATTTCCATTTATTAGACACAGCAAGGCCTTACCATGTCTAGGCAATTCCGATACTGTATCATAGCTCAGAAAAATAATCACCTTTGTCAGACCAATCTATCCACCCAGGATTTCTGACAGTACATCTCACAGGGAATCCTTAAAGTCCGCCAACTCTCTGCACTCCCAGAAAATATGTTCCCAATTACCCCTTTCTTCCCTTTCACACCTCCAACATTTACTGTCTGCCTGAGGAAAAAAATTTCTGGAGTCTACTTGGAATATAAAAATATATATGCAGACATTTACAGGCAAAAATCCTAAATCTTCTAGATTGTGTTGCATATTTGGGAAACATACATATATCCTCCCATTGTTTCTTTGTGAATTGCTTATCCAGTCTCTCTTCCCAATCCTTTCTAACCTCCTCTTATGGATTCTTATAGTTATCGTGCAATATTTTATATGCTCTACTAATTTATTTCTTTTTAATGGCAGTTACTGTTATAGATTCTATTAAAAACTCTACCAGTGCTGGTCTTTTGTTTAGGACCCCCATTTTTCTTGCACTTTGCCTATACTCTGATATCAATCCCTGATAGGGAAGACAATCAATAACCTGCAGTTCAAATAAATTATTGGTGTCTACCCATTTTATTATCTTTCCCTCTCCAATTATTTGCTCCCAGTATCTTGGTTGCTTTGTCAGTTTTCTCCAATATATTCTGTCCCCTTCTTGTCTATTTTCTGTATCCCTAATTGTAAACATCCCTATCAGCAAAATCCTTTATCCATTACTGTGTTGGTTTAGTTCTTAGAATGCTTTCTGCTACTTTATGGATATAATATTCTACATGGCTATTGTTATTCTCCTTAAAGGCCTGTATCCAAAATCTCAGTCTGTCCTTATTTCTTGAGCTTCCCCATGTATCTTCATCATCCCTTACCACTTTGAATTATAGTCTTCTGCATGTGCTATGATTAGGAGTCTTAATTGTGTAGCTCTGAAATACCCCTTCAAATTGGGTAATCCCAATCCACCCTGTTCTGCTGGAAGAATAAGCTTATCCCACTTGACTCTTGCCTTCTTCCCTCCCAGATAAAGTCCTTCAGCTGTTCATTAATTGCTACCTACAACTTCAATGCAGTTTATAAAAGTATGTCAGACTTGTGTATAAAACTAAAGGGATTAAAAGCATTTTAACTGTTTGCATCTTACTATCCATATCCATATAACAAAGCTTCCATTTTCTCAGTTTTTATATTATCTTTTTAGTCTCTTCCCACATGTCCTTAGCTGCCACACTAGAATCATTTTTATTCCATACTCCTAAATATTTCATTTGATCATGTTCCCATAAATATGAACCAGTTCATGTGTGGGTACATAACTTACTGCTATTGCCTTTGTTTTAGCTTAATTAATTTTTGCATCCTAAAAAGATCTGAAACTGTCTCAAAATTCTTTTTACTGGCTTTGTTAGGTACAAAATAATATCATCTGCAAATAAAGCCAGCTTTTCTTGACTACCATAACAATTATATCCTTGAATTTCTTAGTCCCTTATTTATTTCGCCAATGGTTCTAAATATAATATTATGGCATCTTGAGGATAATTACAATTGACAGACAGCCAGTCAATACTAAAATCTCCTAAATTATCTTTGCCTGTGGGTATTAAAGGTTATCCATGATAGATATTCTTTGCTGGTGCTGGCGTTATTTCCAGGAGGGAAGTAAATTGCTGTTATAGATAAGGTTTTGTCTGATTTGCATGTCATATTACATCAGAATTAAAAGATATGCTCTTTGTTTGTGTAGATTTGCCTCCAGAGACAGACTTACACAGTGAAAGTGTACATAACTTATTCAAAATAAAATGTAAACTTTACACTTTGGAAACTGTCCAAAGTTGCAGGGCAAGTTTTCAGAATTCTTAAGGACTTATCTCCTGAACAGTAAATAATATTTCAGTTTTGTAAAGAAACACCTCCTGACTCCACCAAGCAAAGCAAATCTACGAAAGCGATGACCACGGCAGGCTGAGAAAAATCCAATTTAATATGCCACAAATAACGTAAACACAATTAAATACACAAAAATGAAGCATTCACATAAACAGCGTTTTTTAGGGACTTCATCAGATGTAATGCCATATTTGTTTAAATGAATCATTTTATATAAAACCAACTTAAATAACATCCAATCATAGTTCTTTCACAATATGAACCTACAAATCAACGTTCTAGCTACTACATAGTATAAAATTTCATCACTTCCTTTTACAACCTTAATTATTTCATTAATATTATCTAAATAAAACTTTATTTTGTAAAACTCCCTATATTTGTGATGTTGACATTTTACAATAAAAACTGTAAAACCATTTTTTTATATATATATATATGTTTAAAACATCTATTTAAAATATATACTATTAAATACAGAGTCAAAAAAACTACATGTATAAACCTGTATTTTCTAAATAGGGTAAGGGTGACACCTACTGTCCAAACATGGTAATGCATACTCCTTCACAACTTGGCTGATCTAATTTTCAAAAGTGGCAAAATAGAAATATATTCATTGGAGTATGCATTACCATGTTTGGACAGTAGGTGTCACCCTTACCCTATTTAGGTGCATGTAGTTTTTTTTGACTCTGTATTATATATATTTTAAATAGATGTTTTAAATATATATAAAAAAATGGTTTTTAAATGTCAACATCTTACAAAATAAAGTTTTATTTAGATAATATTAATGAAATAATTAAGGTTGTAAAGGAAGTGATGAAATTTTATACTATGTAGGTAGTACGAATTTGTGTTGTGGTTCATATTGTTATATAAAATGATTCATAATATTTCAGTTTTAATACACAAAAATCCTCTTTTCATCAGAATGTATACACATATTACCATGACCATGAAGGCACCCTAAAAGTATATAAAAGAAGCTGAAACCTGAAACATCAACTTGGTGCCTCAGGTTCAACAAGTGGACTAGATGAAGCAAGCTATGAGAGGCCAAAACAAGCTTTACCATCTGAGGGCAGGGTAGGGAGGTGGGTGAGCTGAGGGGAACTTGTTGGAATCCCACAACAGCAGTCTCATCTTGGAAAGGATCCAGATGTGGCAGGGGCGGGGGCATGCATAAGTACTCCGGTGATGATAGCAAGTGAAACAATGTTGCATTGCTTATGCTAATCATTGCATCTCAGAAAATTTGCAGCACTTCAGCTATCAGCACTGAAGATTTTGCAAATTACTTTTTGTTAACTTGAAGAGGCTGTTGGGCACCCATCCACACCAAAAATGCCAAAATTGATGATCTATTAATACTAGACTCTGAATCTCAATCCATTTCTTGTACACAAGATGAAGTGACTGAAAGTTACTTTTGTCAGAGAGGAGAGACCCATTATGAAGAGATGTCTGGTGCTAATGGTAGACAGAACAGAATAATTTGGGAGGCTAAATGGGGGTGCTTTGGGAATCTTAAATGTCAAAAAATCTTTGGAAACTTCACTTTTTGTGGTCACCATGTTTATGCAGAACTGCACAATGAATCTATTTCAGGAGGTATTGACCATAATGTCACATTAAAAACTGGGGCATAATGCTTAGGTGTGTGTGTATGTGTGTGTGTGTGTGTGTGTGTGTGTGTGTGTGTGTGTGTGTGTGTGTGTGTGTGTGTGTGTGCGCGCATGTGCCTGGGTGTATGTGCATGTAAATATAAATATAGATAAATAGAGAGAGAGAGAGAGAAAAAGATAGAGAAAGACAGATAGATAGATAGATATAGATCCTATTCAGAAGATCAACTCAATGGAAAGGCAAACTTCACTTGGTCAAGACCATACGATCAACTTTCTGAAAATTCGAACTGCAGAAAACAAAAAAAAAATCTGCATTTTTGCAAGGGAGAAAGCCCCCCCTCCCTGCTCCCCCACACCCCCTGCATATTATATATACCATCTCAAAACTCACACTACAGTGGGGGAAAGGGCAAATGCCCCAATCCCTACTCTACCATGATCTCCATTCAAATGCTTTCACATTTCTGAAAGTAAATCATATGGTCTTGACTATATGAAGTTCAACTTTCTGTTAAGTTGATTTTCTGAATGGGACCCATTTACACACATCAGGGGTGGCTCATGGTATTGGACTGCAGGACTGTAGCCCCCCAACTGTAAAATGAAAATAAAGAAAACTAGCTGCAAGTCCTGTGCATGTGTGCTTTCCTATCTGGACTGTTGTCTAACCAGTCTGGATTACAAAAAGAAGAAAATCAGTGTAGATGCCCCAGAAGTCAATGCCGTTACAAACTGCATAGACTGCAAGGTAAACAGACTGCAGTGTCTGCAGTCTACAGCAACTGATTGGCTCCCAGTACTTCCAGCTCATCATAGACACACTCTGATTGGCGCCTGCCACACAGACTGACTGCTGCTGCAACATAATGGTGGCCCTGGACTTTGCTGCTGTAGTTTGGAAGCTGTGCTGGACTTTGGAACTTCTGCAAGGAATATATTTGGAACTGGAACCACTATCACAAACTAGCAGCTCTCAGAAGCAAGCATTAGTAGGAAATCCAGGCAGAAACTCGCTCGGACTGATGAGCATTCACACTGGTAAGAAACTGTGTGTGAAGCAAGCATTAGCAGTCTCTAGGGAATATATTGCTGCTGCTCAGACTGACTTACTAAGGCATTCTCGCACTTGGTGTGTGCAAACACGATCAGACTTATATTGATGCATTCTTGCACTTAGCTGGTTTTATATTGTTGCATGTAAACAAGATCAGACTTATAGTGCTGCATTCTCACGATCGGACATTCTGGTGTGTGTAAATACGATCAGACTTTCTCAGCATTCCCAGTAGCAAGAGCCTGAATTCCCCAGCCACCACCACTGCAGATATTTGACTCATATGTTTCTTCTGAACCTGTTCTGTTCCTCATAAAATCTGTGGTTTTCTGCATTTTTTCTAATAAATGACAGATATTTCAATTTCAGACTTCATATTCTTCAGAAAATACATGGTAACATAGCAAGATCCTGGATTTCCTACCCACCACCAGTGCAGAGTTTTGCCTCATATGTTTCTTCTGAATCTGTTCTGTTCCTCATAAAATCTGTGGTTTTCTGTAGTTTTTCTAATAAATGACAGACATTTGAATTTCAAACTTCATATTCTTCAGAAAATACATGGTAACACTACACAAAACCTTTTAATTCTAGCAATTTTCTAAGTTGATAAGATCGATATTTGAAAATTGTCTCTATTTTTGGGGCTGTACTCCCCCATTATTGGCTTTGTCAAGGTTTTATGTGCTAACAGGTTAACAGCTATGGTGAGAACTGAATTCACTGAATATGTCTGGGGGCTGTATTTCCCCATTATTGTTTTTGAACACGTGTTTTGTGCTAAGAGGTTGAGAGCTATACTATGGTGAGAACTGAATTCACTAAATGATAGCCATTTAAGTTTCAGTCTTCATGGCTTTTGTGAAACAGCTTATATGACATAGTGGTTTGTTCCTCTGACAGTAGTGCATAGGGTCCTGGATTCAAAACTTGGCAGTGAAATGCTTGGCAGTAACAGCATTTTACTCTAGCAACTTTCCAAGATTATACAAGCAATGTCTAAAATGTGTCTCTGTTTTTTGATGTTTGTCCCCCCCCCCCAATATGTTGTGGCTTTTTCCAGATTTCTTGTGCTGCAAAGTTGAGAGATATAGTTGAGTGTCAAATGGATTTTACAAGGAGCTGAGAGCTTGAAGAGGCATTTAGTGCTGCTTATGCTGAATCTGCTTGCATTGTTAATAGTACAACAGGTCGTGTACTTGCCTTTGATGCAGAAGGCTGTTGGTTCTAACACAGTATGAATACATAGCTGATACTGTACTGTATTGTACTTTTGAAGGGGGTAGATGCTGCAGTCCTGCAAATGTCCTCTTTGGTGGAGATACCTAGTAACTATGAACCTGTTATCAGTTTGCCATCCATTCCCTATTGCAATATTACTAGCTTATTATTGTTTTAATATAACATAGACAATTTGGTCCTCAAGGGCAACAGGCACTTTATTTGTAGATTTAACAATGAAATATTAAGTTTTTTGTTAGTAGCAACCTCTTCATTAGTTACAGATCTCTTTAATGTGGAATTATTTAGATGACATTTACTTCTGCAGAGATTGTGCATATTTACTGATACTGGTGGACTGTAGAAGTTTGAGTAGACTTTTATAATGGAGATGTTCTGAATTGGGTAGTTTTTTTGTCATTATTGGTGCATGCATTTTGTTTCAGTGTTTACTGGAAAAATTTTCAAAACAATACATTTAAAATGCCCTATAACAACTGTACTGTATTATACAAGGAATATAATACAAATCAGGAAGGTGTTTATTGATTATTTGATCAGCTCAGGTATGCCCTCTCCCAGTTCTTAGTTGGATGTGTTCGATTAGGAACCAGTTAAATCAACTGTCTACAAGCACAAACGTTTTTTGTTACTGAATATTTTCATCGAGTCTGAATGCTACAGAAAGTGATGAAGCCAGATTGAAGCAGTCACTTCTCTTAGAGCTTCTTTTTTTTGAGGGGGGGTACTTACTTATTGTCCACACCTAAGGAGCTAAGTCCGTTGTGTAGGATTTCTGCCGCACAATTCTCCCGGCTGAACTATACCTCTCAACTGTCCAGATTTTTGCAAAATGAATAGATTTTTGCTTCTTATTTTTGGTTTGTTCCTCATAAAATTTGTGGTTTTCTGGCAAATCATTTAGGACTGAGGTCACTTAATAATGACAGACATTGAATTTCAGACTTCATACCCTTCAGAAAAATGCATGCTAAAGCAAGACATGTTGTTCTATCAACTAAGTTTATACAAGAGCAACTTTTAGTACTGTTTTTTTGTTCCCCCAATATATTTGTACTTGTCCAGATTTCCTGCATTAAGAGGTTGAGAGGTATGTGCAAATAAATCGCTTGAAGGAATTAAGTATATCCAAACCTCTCAACTGTCCTCGATTTTTGGCTCAAAATGTTGCTCTTCCCCTAATAATCTCTCCACAAAATGATAATTTTGGAAGGAACGTGGAGGATTTACAATTAATAAATAATTTTAATGGTCAGTGTTACAGATTACTTTTATTTTAGAAATGAATGTAGATTATCTTATTTTGTCAGCTGCTCAACTTAACAGTACTAATATTAAAAAAGTGTCCCTTTTTGACAGGTTCTCAACTGTATTGTGTGGCTGTTTTATATTTTTGCATCACAGTTTTGGTCTGTTTTTCATAACATTATTGTTTTCTGGCAAATCATTAAAGATTGACATTGGAAAATAATGACAGATATTTGAGTTTCAGATTTCATACCCTTCAGAAAATTCATACCAATGCAAGGTCTACTATTCTATTATCTTTCTAAGTTTATAAGAGCAATATTTTTAAATTGCCCTTATTTTTGGGCCTTTGTTCCACATCTATTTGTGTTTTTTTTTCCAAATTTCTTGCTCTGAGGTTAAGAGGTATGACAAATATGTCAGAGCCATCACCATCAGCCAGAGACATTTCAAATGGTGACATACTTGTTGTACCCCACTCTCCCATGTAGTGACTCTGGATGTATCCACCTGCGAGGCAAGGAGCAGTTATGTAGTGTAATTGTGCAGAGTATTCCCCCATCCAAGGTAGACACAAGTACTACAGTGGCTTTTTATCTGTCCTGGATTTTGCAGAATGTTCTGGTTTTCTGTCATATTTTTATACTGTTGCTTTTATGCTTCTTATTATTCAGAAAATGCATGTTGTTTCAGTGCATGTTGCTCTGTGTCTAAGTAGCAATGCTTTAATGACCATCAGGTAAGCTTGTCTGGGATTGTAAGATGCAAGTAAGCTTTAATAAGCATACTGTTAAGGAATTAACATTGAAAACCTTTTTGCTGTTGCCATGCAGAGAATATTTACATAGCTAGCTAATGTACAAGCCTTAGGTATTGAAATGCATATGACAGTGATAAAAATAAAGGACAGGATTTTCAGAGTCTCATTACATTTGTTGGAGACTTGCAGTCATCTTTGCAGGCTTTACCTGTAAATTAAGCAGAATGCTAGTCTATCAGGTGTGGTCCATAACCTGTGCAGTAATCCTTTAAGCAATTTATCTTGAGCTTGTTTCTCATTTGCTGTTCATTTTTTACTTTGATCATGTTTTCCCCATGAAACAAGTAGATAGTAGTTGTCAGGCAGCACTGCAGCAGGTCTTTTTTGGATAAGAAACATTTTTACAAGTGGGGGTAATCAGTATCACAGAGATTGCTACTTTCAGCATGTTACTTGGTACTTTTATAAAGCTGAATATAAATTATAATTAGAACTTCAGTGCAAGAAGTAGTTTGAGTTGAGTGCTGCTTGTTTTTCTTATACTTGATTTTGACTGGTATTCCAGTAATGTATTTAAAAAGTAATTTATTTTTTCATGCCTCACAACCTTTTTGTTTCCATCTAGATGTTAAGTAAGCTGTCATGTAGCCAATGCATTGAAATATTTTTTTTTCTTCTCCACTTCATTTTGTCTTGATTGGGCTTCCATAATAATGGTTTGCCACCCAGGGCAGCGTATTTAATTAAAGTCCCAGTTTTGTGGTTTTGAGCATAGCTCTGGCACTTTCTAGTTGGCCACATCCCTTCCCATCAGCCCCACCCATTCAACTGTTTCCTGCAGCTCCCCTTTGATTTGAAGTCACCAGCTGCCACTGATTATATATATATGGATATATATATATATATATATATATATATATATATATATATATATATATATATAATATACAAAGCTAAATCCCCCAGCCCAAAAGGGGCAGGAAAAATGAATAAATAAAAGTACTTGTCAGTGACAAATATTTGCTTTCACAGCTGTTTTGATATTGCATTAGTATGTAATGGCATATAATTCACTTCACTGTCTAATTTTAACACAGTGAGTCTTTTAGAAAATGACTAATGGAAGGTGTTGGAGAAGGCACAATAGAAATGAATTACATTTTATATTTTGTTTGATTAAACATTATGCACTGAAGCACAATGTTGACACTGGAACAGTCTTTATTAATATATGAAATTTAACCATTAACTTCCTGCAAAGGTAACTCCAGCACTCCAACAAACACTCCACAATGATGTTCATTTTATCTCTAATGTATTCATCTTTACATCCTTGAAGGGTTGACATCATTTTTTTTTTCTGTGGATGTCTGCTTTTTAATTCCTGCCTTCCCCCTTGTAGAAAAGACCACCATTTGAAAAGTGAATTTGCTCCTTGATGGCAGCTATTGTATTTCTGGCAATATAATATGACTAGATCCAGTGATATCTTGTGGGATGTTCACTTATGAACAGAACTGGGAAGTGATGTCCTGCGGGATCCTGGTATGCTCCTATCCCTAGATGAAGTTATGTTTGGGTAATTAAGCTAACTTGTGGCACCAGTCTGTTACTGGCTACCAATAATTAAGTTACCCTGCCCATATTTGAAAAACACTGCCAAATTAACACTTACCATTGTATTTGACTACAGGAATATTTGTTTGCAGCTCTTAAATCAATACCTGTTTTCTCCATTCAGAGTAATCAGAGCAGTCGGAAACTTATTTGGGTTTATTGTGTAATGTGAAAGCAGCATGCTTTTACTTTGAGGAGCAGTGTACCGTGAACCACAATTGTGGGAGCATAAAAATACTTGCACAGACTCTATGAAAGGTACTGGAGTAATAAAAAGCTGTGCTGAGTTTGTCTGATGTTTCAACAGTAAACTGCAAAAGGAGCTCTTTGCATAATGCATATGGGGTGTAAAATATTATGAGTTTAGCTGTGACATTTTATTTTGCAGTCTGTGACAATGGAGAAGTAGTATACAACATTTTTAGTTTTCCTGCTGATATTCTTGCAGCTTTAAATACTGATAGGGATTCATAAAAGTTACCACAAAGTGTAGACTACATGTACACAGTGTAATCTTTCTGAGTGACTAGAATGCACAACAAATGTGATAAGAATGTTCTTGAATAAACACCATGTACACTTAGTCTAGGGTTTATTGACTCTGACCCAGTTTTGTTATAACAGGCACTAACTGTGATATCCAATTGGCAGTGCATAAACCAGCATGAGGAGGTTGAATGAAGAGAACTATGCTAGTAGAAAGCTGTGTTTATGAATCTTATTTTCTTGTTTGTGCAATGGTTAGAAAGTAAAACTTCTCTGTGCAATACCTATTAATACACACTGAGATGGAGAATGCATATTGATGAATGGAGATGTGACACTTTACTTTGCATTTTATAATGACAGAACATTAACAACATTTAAAATAATTGCATAAATTCTGGCTTAATAGCTCTACTGTGGAATTGTGAGCATTCTGATAATGAGAGTATAAAAAAACTAGACAGGCTATATGAAAAGTAGTTAAATAATAAAAGGTTTCATTAGTATGATTATTTACTTCCTTGCTTCTGCACTAGACAGTAATCATTGCAGTGTGCAGTACATATTAGAAACATGGGGAAGGAAAACTTTATTTTTTTGAATGAGCAGATCAATGACAATATCCTTTGCATTTTGTGGTGGAAAGCAAGATGCTTCCTACATATAAACAAAATGTGAGTAGTGAAGAAAATGAGACTTTGATAGTTAAATGCAGCAAGGCATGTCTCTTCATTAATATTAATAGCGCTTCTCATGTATATGAATGATGCAGTGGAAAATAAATATGCATTCAGTGTTCTTTATGGGAATATCTTAGAAGTGCCTCTTATGTTAGATGATGCTACATTCACTTTTATACTGACAAATGACTCTTCAAGAAAGCACTGTTATGCTTCTGAATGTACACAAGCCTACATTAGAAAGAAACAGCAGAGGTTTCACAAAGTTAGTACTGCTATCAGACTGTTTGCATGCATCATTGACTGACATCACAAATAATTTATATTTATTTGTAAAAATGTCCTGTATCACATGCGCACGTGTCTTAAAGTCTGTGCAATTATTTTAATATTAGCTGTTTTAACTGCTTTCATAAATAAACATACACCACCAACAAAATTAATTTCTTTTACGCTTTATTTTTGTTTTGGCACCTCCTTTCTCTGTCTCACTCCTGCACAAAGTGTAAATATGCAGACATATTTGAAGAAACTCTCAACCCCTAATGAATGCCTATATTATTTAATAAATAGATTTTTTTTTATTTCAAGTATGTCTTGTATAGTGTGTATAATATTTAATTTTATATAGATAACTAACAGGAATTAAAAAAAAAATTAATGATGCTATGGAAGGAAATTTAAACTAACACAGAAAGGAGTAATGACAGAAATTCCCATTTTTTAATTCATTTTCCCCAGCTAGTGAAAATCATGGCAAGTGTATCAATCATAATTCTTTGTATTACATAGCACATACTCAGTGGACCTGAAATGATACACTATCGAAAAGAAATATCAGGCTTGTCTTTTAAAATTGATTATGCCTCATATAAAAGTGTCTTAGACCTCTCCATGTAAACTAATGATACCAGGTTATAGCAATAATGTAATGTCATTTTTCCAATAATGATAACATACTCAACAATAAGCTTTAATCTACTGCTCCATCTACAAATGTTCATAGGTAAGTACTAGGCTAGCTGCCCTTGCAGGCTATTTTACGTCTAGCCAGTTTCCTTTTTTGTGCTCAAAATAAACTAACCCATTTGAGTAGATATTGACCTTATCCATCCCATGGCCCAGCGCTGGCAAGCAAAACTGTAACAGCTCATTAAAAAAACTATAAACATCATATAAAAGCATGCATACATAAGTTCCTGACTAAATTTTCAAGCTGGGTGAAAATAAATTCTTAGCATTTCCATAATAGCTGTTCACTTCTATGTCATTATCATGTAAGAATAAATTATGTTCAAGTCCCATTACAGATTACACTAAATGTGCAAATCCCATTGCAGATTACTGTAAATGGGCAAGTCCCATTATAAATTACTCTAAATATGCAAGTCCCATTACAGATGGTGCTAAATGTGCAAGTCCCATCACAGATAACACTAAATGTGCAAATCCCATTAAAGATTACAATAAATGTGCAAGTCCCATCAGAGATGACCCTAAATGTCAAGTCCCATTACAGATTACAATAAATGTGCAAGTCCCATTGCAGATTACTGTAAACGTGCAAGTCCCATTACAAATTAGTTTGAATATGCAAGTCCCATTACAGATTACTCTAAATGAGCAAGTCACATTACAGATTACTCTAAATGTGCAAGTTCCATTACAGATTACACTAAATGTGCAGATCCCATTACAGATTACTCTAAATGTGCAGATCCCATTACAGATTGCTCTAAATGTGCAAGTTCATGAGCAACAGGTGTTTTGCCTTAAAAGTAAACTTGTTTATCTGTGCAAACAAAGATGTGAAGATGCAATGATGACGATCAAAGGTCAGGGATGATGAAGATTAGGGATAAAGATGATAAGATGTGATGAAGTTTAATAATGAGTATGCCATGTTAATGACAGGATGGGGCTGACCATGAAGATGACAAGCATGCATATTTATCATTGCCAATGTTTTAACTTTTATCATTATTGCATAATTGTCAGCCATATTGTTTTTACATTTTTTATTAACTGTTTATCTTCATTACTGTATTATCCTCTTCCTCATTCTAACTTCCTTATTTGTAACTCAAAGCAACATCAATGTATTACTGCTCAATGTTAGGATGATGAACAAAAAACTCCACACAGTGCAAGCCCTCCTGACTCTAGAGATTGTGGACATCTGTGCTGCTACTGAGACTTGGTTTAACACTGCAGAAAGTATGCATGCAGTGTAAGGCTACAGTGCCTTTCACACATTTAGGCCAATAGCAGCACACACATGACTTAAAGGTTGTGGTGTCTTGATTTACGTTAGCAATAAATACAACTCCAGCTTAGTTAAACAAGATGATAGTCTGGAGATCATTCATGTCCATGTCCTCATGGAATATATTCCTTTTCAGGCCCTGGCCAGCTACAGGTCACCCTCTATGACCCATAAAGCTCACAATTCTTACCTAGACCTACTAGAGGTACTCACCTTCCAACCAGATACCCTATTCATGGAATGCATTAACTACCCCTCTATAGACTGGGAAATATGCACTGTCTCTAACTCACAGGCACAATTTTCCCTGGACTTTATCAACATGAACAACCTACATCAGACAATTCACACACTAACCATAGGATGAAACATACTGGACCTAGTACTTATCAACATGGGTGAGCATGAGTGCACCCTAACCTGTGTTACAATGTCATTGAAGAGGTTGGACCACAAGGCTGTTTCCTCTGAAATAAAATAAACCTGGAAAACCTGACTAAATCAGTTAAAAACTATTCTAAAGCAAACTATATCCTATTAACTGATAGCTTGTCAAAATTCATGGCTCCCCCAAACCCTGAGAAGACATCTACAATACCTATGCAGAATTGCAAATGTGTAGATGGTTGTACTGAGGCTGCAATACCAACCAGAAATAAGCCCAAATCTAACACAAAAGCAAACTCTACTGGTAGAATTCTAAACTTAACAGGGTATATAAGAAAAAAAAAACAGTCATGGTCAAAAGCAGAAAGAGCACACAGAAGGATGACAATCTGTCTTTAAATATGTAGTTTCTATCAGTGCCAACAACAGCAAAGAAAGAGTAATATGCAATAATCTGAGTACTGTTCTGTAAAAGTGTAAAACAGACCATCCAACATTCATGCAACTTGTATCTGTATTTGTTGGTTAATTAAAAAACTCCCAAACAGGTATGGACATTTCTCTGTAGGCTTGATCCATCTGTTTACAAAACATCCTTTATTGTCACTTTGAGCTGTCCAAGTGCTGTTGTCAGGCAAATGGCAACTTGCTGATGCAATATCTGTGCATCTTAAACTGCAACCATTTAATGTCAGCTAAGCACTTAAACTCGCTTATTCTGTTTTATAAATGCCTTCACTCCATGCACGCTACTTTACTGATGTTTTTCTGTGCTGCCTTTTTAATGGCAGAATAAATGCAAACACCAGAATTCAGTGCACTGGGTATCTTAGCTTTATGCTTTCCATAATGGGCTATTGGGTTTCTTATTTTTCATGTGTAACACACTGAATTTTAATTTCTGACTTGAAATACAAACAATCATAGTATCAGAAGATCTATTTTTAGTTTTACTTGAAATGCTATTACTAAGAATAGAATTCTATACTGGATGGAAGTTGTATTAGTGTTCACGTCATGGAAAGATTAAGTTTGAATTTATAACCTGTTGCTGCTTAATGGCTTTACTTTGGGTTTGCTAATAGTCTGACTCTTAACATGTGTGTAAATGCATTTTTAATTTTATTAATATTTTAAAGTTCATTTAACCACAAGACTTCATATTGTGCTTATTTGTATTTTCAAAATCTCATGGATATTTATGTGATGCATTCAAATATTAGTATGAATGCTACATCTGAAAATGGATATATTTTTGCTAACTTTAAAGCAAAAACATGAGCTGAACAGTGACAGACAAAAGCATGACTGAAAGCAGTTTCAGTATGATTCTAGTTGCAGCTAGATCATACTTCACCTAGATCATACAAATCTTCTGAAGCTTCAATGAGAACAAAAGACAGAGAAGTGATTATATGGGTCTGTCCCCTGCACTCACCCCCTTACTTAAATATGCTAGCTTTAGTCACTCAGCACTGGTGAAAATATATGAGTCACTGGCAGTTTACTGAAAGAAGTCACTCCAGAAATGACAAAGACTGAAAAATAAAATGGTCGAAGTTCAACTCAGAAGTGTGCTTGAGGTGAAACCTCTGCCATTTCACACTTAAACAAGGAAGGGAAACTACTGACAGTGAGCACAGTACACAGTTAAGAGTATGCGATACAGAAGGCATTACACTCCGAAACTGACTTTATTTAAAGTAAGGCAAAATGTAACTGCATTCTCCCTACCTAGAACTCTTTAACAAAAGCCCCTAGGAGGGTATCCTCCTGAGTTCCTAAGCACCTTATAGCTGGCTTCTATAGCTAATTCCCATACGATCTCTCACACTCTGTAAATATTGTAAATACCTTTTGACTTTAAATGCTTGAATTTGTTAAAATGTATATGTACAATATTTTTCCACTATGGGCAATATTGCTCACATTTTGTATTATTTGATATGTATTTGTACTTGTACTTTTATTTTTATTGAACTGCTACTGTTTCATGGAGCTTTTCTCCCCGAGCATCCAGTGAAAATGGGCTCTCTGGGCCCAGTGGACTTCCCTGGTAATCAAACTGGAAATAAATAAATAAATAAATAAAATAAAACAGTAACATTGAGTTTTGGGGTAAGCATGTCTTTCTTTGGACAAATTAAAAACATGTTTTATTTAATTTTGCCATAGCTCAGAAGATTTTTTAATTACTATTTTAGTGAATGGTGTTCACATTTTAATCATTTTAGTGAGCTTTGTAACCCATTACATCACCTTTCTCCACTTGCGATTGCTTTGCTTGCTAACATTTAGGTGGACGCTTTTGAAATGTAATAAAACAGTGGCTGGATTAAAAAAGTAATCCCAGAAGGCAAGGTGACTAGGCTTGTAAAGTGAGTTAACTGCTAACCAGGAGGGAGACAAATATAGATCATACAAAAATGTATTACAAAATTAAGCGCTTGTTATGTATTTTTGTAAAAAACATGTTTTTAAGAACATTATTTTAAAACAGGTAGGTTGGATTTATTTTGCAGCTTCACTTTTAGCATGAGATCAAACAGACATGCCTTGGTTTTTTATACTGTTTTGTACTACTTACTGTTTCTTTAAGAAACAATTAGCTATGTTGATTGTTTTATTTTTTATTGAATCAAATATAAAAGAGGGAGTTTGCATGTCTTTTTTATTCTGAAGAAGTCCTGATGGTAATATTATTTGTTTTTTATTTATTTTACATTTGTTTACTGGGAAAGTCCAACTGGACACAACTCCTTTTTCAGCAGAGGCCTGGGGAGAAAAGCTCCACATAAAACAATAGATAAAAATGTAACAAATACAAATATGCATACTCATTGTGATACAAAATTATTAAATACAGGATTTATATTGTTTTTAGTGAAAGACAAATTCTGAGCACACAGTATAAGACATTTTTACCTAGTGAGTAATATACATACATAAACTGAGATTTATTAACCAGGAAATTCCAACTTGGAATGAAGCCAATTGTCAGCAGAGGCCAGAGGAGAAATGCTCCAGATGCATGTCTTTGTAATGTGGGAGGAAACTTGCATGACCACAGGGAGGACATACAGACTCCACACAGAAGGCACCCCAGCCAAGAATCAAACCAGAGAACTCTTACTGTTAGGTGACAACTAGGGTTGCCACCTTTTCAAATGGCCAAAGTGGGACATTTTTAGGTACAAACATCAGATTTTACAGGCCGACACATACGGTCAGTACAAAGGATAGAACTTAACTTTTTTGCCTAAATAAAAGCTTATTCTTGTAGCATTTTAGTTGCTTATTCTGTTTCTTATAACATTTAGGTATTTTAGATACAGAATAACTATTTTATGCAACTATTACATAAAATATTGGAAATAATTATGTCCTACAATCTCAGGACATTAGCCATTTTTAATATTTTTTTGTCAGGACACAACTGCCCAAAGAAGGACTGTCCCTCGCAAAGTGGGACAGGTGGTAACCCTAGTGACAACACTACTGCTGCACCACTGTGCCATTTGTTTTAATCACTCAGATTAAAGTGGAAAAAGATTAAATTGTCTAAAGAAAGACATGCTTACCCCAAAACTCAATCTTGCTGTTTTAAATAGTCACTTCTGAAGTATAATGCCAGAGTTACAGATGTCATGTACAGGATGAAAGTATCTATTTACAAGTGTATGACATTGTCAGGCTGTAGACTGAACCAAGAATTAAACATTCTTAATAAGCATAGAATAACGTATACAACTTTATGACAGTACATATATGTTAGTAATGTTTGTTACATGGTAAAGAGAGTGTCATAGTTGCTAGCTGAGTGATAGAGTTCCAACGTTCTTAAGGTTAGGAGATAGGTGATAGGGAAGTAAAGTAAGAGATCATCCTGGATTAGTGCAGGACCATAGCCATATAGTAGATTTTAGTGATCTTTTGAAATGGGGTAGACTGGTATTGGAAGTTATAACATAAGGCAGCTTGTTCCATGTTTTAGCTATGAAGTTGGAGAAAAGGCAGTCTCCAGCATATTATTGGATTTGGTTACGCTTAGTAGGGGTTTATTATTAGAGCGGAGGGTCCTGTTGTTTGAGTAGGGATGCAGTAGGTTCTCTAGGGCAGGGGTTTTATGTGATTGGTAGAGCATCTTATGGATCATGATTAATTGATTGTAAGAGTTGTGGGACTTCTAGCCACTTGAGTTGTTTAAGTGCGGTGCAATGATGTCTCCTGAAAGGGGAGTCTGTTCCAAACTTAGCAAATTTGTTATAACAGGACTCTAGCTTTGTCAGGTCCATTCATCAGAGATTAGTGAGAATAGCACAAAGATGGACTTCCTCAATTTGATGTTCCCAGAGGAACTGTACTCACTTATTGCTGATAAAACTAACCTCTACACTACACAGAGGCAGGCTGCAGCAGGCAAGGTTGATAAGTGGTGGAGTCCTGTTTGTCCTGGAGACATACACACATTTCTTGGTGTTAGACTATACATGTCTATTGTACATGTTCCAGAATACAGGCAGTACCGGGAAACACACCATGTGTATGGTCATTTCCCAATATCTGAGCACATGACCTGAGAGAGGTTTGAAAACATTCAGCAGTATTTCCACTGCAATGACAAAAATCTCAGACTGCCACAGGGTTCTATGGGTCCTGACAAGCTCCATCATGTACGGCCAATAATGGATGCTGTACTTCATGCATGTAGGACAAAGTATAATGTGCATTGTGAGGTGGCAGTAGATGAAGCCATGGTTGGCTTCTGTGGATGTCTGACATTCAGAGTGTTTATGCCTGGCAAGCTGAAGAGGTATGGCATTAAGGTATGGGTGCTGGCTGACTCACACAATGGATATGTGCATGAATTCCAGGTATACACTGGAAAGGCAGAGCAGACCACAGAGGTTGGACTGGCACATCGAGTTGTGGTTGACCTAACATGGGGACTGATTGGAAAGATGCATCACATTTACTTTGACAACTTCTTTTCCTCTGTCCCTCTGGCACATCAACTGCTGCAAGACGGTCTCTACTGCTGCAGAACCATGTGCACCAATAGGTCAGGATGGCCTGTAACATTCAATAGACAGGCCATTGGTAAAGCACCTCAAGAGTTCTACAAGCAGTTGCAGAGTGGATCACTGCTTGCAACTGAATGGAAGAATATCAGCCCAGTTTCCCTGCTGTCATCTAATAGTAAACTAACCTTGGCAGTCTCCAGAACATGCAGGAGACAGCATGTTGCAACAAAAGCTTCAGTGCCATGTCCACCAGTTGTAAACATGTACAACACATACATGAATGGGCTGGACCGAGCGGATCAGCTGAGGACGCAGTATCCAACTGCATGAAAGGCAAGAAAATGATGGCTGTACATGTTTTGGTTCCTATGGGATGTGGCCATAGTGAATGCTTACATTTTATTCCATGAGAGTAGCAGCCACTGGCAGCTTTCATGTTCTGGCCATGTTATTGCGGCAAGCCAGTTACAGTTTAGAAGAAACCTAGGCATGCACCTCCTGGCCACCTACAAGAAAAGGAAAAGATGCATTGAGATTACTGCCCCAGAGCCCATTAGCCAATTTGAACAAGGCTCACACTTCCCAGTGAAATGGCAGAAGTCATGATGCAAATACTGTGCCAACAAGGGTAAACATGCTAAACCATCATGGGGATGCCTGACCTGCAAGATTAACTTGTGTGTGGAATGCTTTAGTGAGTACCATGGCCATGAGGGTCTAGCAGATTGCTGACAGCAGTAAGATGTGCAGTCCATACTGTACAACATACAGTTGTGACCTGGCTGTTGGGTGCATCAGTGTGTGTCATACCCCACCCCTGTGGATCTTATGATCCACCTGGATCACAGTTGAGAACTTGGAGACTCTTCAGTTCAGTCCCATAGTGCTGCTGTCCTAGGTAAGTATGGCCTTGGGGGTGCCACTGGGATGCAGTGTTTCCCCCCTGGGATGGAACACATGCAAAATGACAAGGTCAGGGTCAGTCTTGCTTTTTCTCTTTACATGTGCCTTTTCTGCACCCCCTTGTCAGTGTCCAACCATGCAGTATTTCAGGTAAGGTAAAACTGTATCTTCTGATGGTGTGTGTATCAGTGGGCAGCACACATACACACCATGACTGTTAGGATCATCCTGAGTGGCAGTGGGGAACTTGGAGACTCTTCAGCTCAGTTCCACTGGGCTGCTTTCCAGGATATGCATGGTTTTACGGTTGCAACTTTGATGCCTTCAGTCCCCTCCCCAAAAGGCCACCTGCAAAAAGGAAAGAGTATAGGTATGTCTTTTTCCAATGCAATGTGGCCTTTCACTATCCCTCCACTCAGGTACAGTAAATGAAGGAAGGTCAGTGCAGCAATTAGTAAGTTTCTTCTGTCCCTCATCCCTTAGGTCCATTGCTGAATGGGCACATGTAAAGAGAAAAGGGAGAGGTAAGGCAGACTGCTGACAATGAAGGAGGTCGTTCATAGGTTCATAGGTTGGTACTAGGCTATCAGTCCTAGGGCCTATACAAGCCTAGCCATAACAAATCCCTGGAAATTTCTTCCCACAATATTTACTTACTACTGTTATGAGATAGTAGTGGTATCAGCAGTCTGAGTGGGCAGCCAGCACAGGTATGGGACACTTCAGATAACCACCAGCTGGAGCCTCATGTCTGTCCTTGGCGTATTAGTGGAGCGGCGGTCCTTACCCTGCTTTTTTTTTTACATGTGACCTTTCTGCACCCCCTTGTCAGTGTCCACCCATGCAGTATTTCAGCTAAGGTAAGGTAAGACTGTATCTTCTGCTGGTCTGGGAATCACTGTAAAGGGAGCAGCCAAAACCCTAAACTGCCCCATCTGAAAATGTTGTGCTGGTGGAAGCATCATGGAGAGAATACCCAGCCACCATGGATCTTATAATCCACCCGTATTGCAGTTGGGAACTTGGAGACTCTTCAGCTTGGTCCCATAGTGCTGCTGTCCTAGGTAAGCATGGCGTCAGGGGTACCACTGTGATGCACTTTTTCCCTACGGGAAAGGACACATGCAAAAAGAGTCTGAGTCAATCTTGGTCGTTTCACATGTTATCTTGGTGTAGCTCTCCACTCAGTCTCCCTCTCTTCAGGTGTAGTAAATGTATGTAGGTCTTTGCAAGAGGCTTTACATTAGCTCCCCCCTTTCGGTCCTTATGGCCACTGCTGAAAGGACACATGTAAATGGAAAAGGCAGAGGTAAGGCAGAGTGCTGGTATTGCATGCAATCAAGAGTCGTTGCTGCTTCCAGCAGTCTGAGTGGGTAGCCAGCACCGGTATGGGACACTTCAGATGCCCAAGAGCTGAAGCCCCATGCCTGTCCTTGGCATATTAGTGGAGTGGCGGTCCTTACCCTGCTCTTTCCATTTACATGTGTGCTTTTTGTGCCCCCTTGTCAGTCATTGTGTGTAATTTGGTGTTTTCACAGGTGGTAGGTATGTACCTCTGCAGTGTCATCACCACTTATGTACCTTATGAAAAAAATAATACCCCTGTGGATAGAAGTGAACATTTGGATGGTCTAGCCAGGTAATGCATTATCATATACATATATATGTAGTCTTCCAATACATCTGTCAAACATCAGTAATAATCTGTTTGCATTTTATTTCCTATGCAGGTTTGTCCACCTTCTGACACTGACATGGCTTCACGAGCAGGAGAACGACAAGTGAGAGTGTGGGTAGGTGGCCATTCCTACATTCACTGGGGTGCCAGCCAGGCCTCCATAACTGAAAGCCACTATAACTTGAGCTTCCCCACATCCAATGTGAAGGTAAACTGAACTGCAAGAAAAGGTATGCATTGGAGCGGAGTACTACAGCTGTTGGAAGAGAAGTGTTCCATCTACCATGAGCCCGACATCCTTGTGCTGCACATTGGAGGGAATGATGTCATCAGTCAACCACTTGGAAAGCTACGATTTCAAATAAAAGCAATTTTTGAACAGCTGCAGTCGTGGTGGCCATGTTGTCATTTTGTGTGGTCTGACATAATTCCTTGTCAGATATGGAAAACAGCAAACAGTCAATGGGCAGCACACAAGGCCAGACATTTACAGAATGGCTTCATGCATGGCTGTATGCACAGGATTGGTGGATCTACAATCTGCCATGACAGCATCACTGCAGAAGATTTTCACCTGTTCAGAAGGGATGGCCTTCATAGGTTCATAGGTTCATACTAGGCTATCTGCCCGAGGGCATTTACAAGCCTAGCCCATAGTTTTGTGGCTTACGCCACCCCTTTAGTATGGGGAACTATACCCATTATTTTGCTGCCTCTGATTTCTCTTGAACAAGGCCAGCCGAGCTGCTCCTCTCATATATAGGATTTTATTCCACAGCATAGGAGTCTTTGGGTGATGAATCTATCCCTCCATCCACGTCCCTATTAATAGCCGTGTCGAGGTTTAAGTCTCCCGCCTTGTGGTGGCTGATCTAATAGATTTTTGTGTTTGTGACATATTCATCAAATCTGGGTTTGACATGTGGCCATGTGTTAGGCAAAGGTCACCTCTGACAAGCTTTGTTAGACTGAATAGAGCTGGAGTTCTTTTCGGGCAGGGCAGCATAGATGTTTGTATGAAGACCCTTTTGGTGAGTGTCGGGTCAGATACATTCCGAATGGGCATTTGTACTCAATTGGTGTGATGAGATGAGATGAGGTATAGGAGACTATGACCCTCTTGATCTGAATGAGAATCCTTTCATGATAAAGGTGGGCAATGTAGAGGTCTTCTAACTACTTTTACGCTACATGGGTGTCGAATGACAGACTACTCAACAACCTGGGTCCCCAGTCTGATAACTTCTTCTCAGTGTGGGAGTACACCTATTTGTAGCCAGGTGTAACCTTTGTTTTGCTCTGGCACCAGTTATCCGTTTCTGTGAGACCCTCTTCTGAAGGATATCTGTGTCAGATGTGTTTTATATGGCACCAGTTTGCAGTCATCTGCAAAAACTTTGTCATATAACACCCTCCCCTGTGGTACACCACTTGTGACAGGCTTTGAGTCTCTGACATGACAACCAGCAACCTGTGGTGATGTGTGTCTCACTGCAGCCTCAACAACCCATCTTGAAAGTCAACCAAGTTTAGAAGGCATGATCTGCCTTTGACAAAGCCAAACTGGGATGGATCAAAGTCTGCAAATTCCTATGTATTTTTATATTTATAGTCCATTATATGATCCTCTCCATGGTGCAGATAAGGCTTGGTAAGACTATGATTAAACAGCTGTCCTAGCTGTGGGTTTAATTCCTCGTGAGTTCGTAAGTGGAGCACACAGGAGGACACCCAGTCCAGGTCATGATGCTGTGTTTTTTTTTTGAGAGCAGAGCAGCACTCACTTGGGCGAGATGATTGGGGGGGGCTGCAACTGCATATCTCTCCTTTTGGGGGGGGGGGGTTTTTGAGAAACCTGTCAGCCCAGCCAGTGTGTCTGTAGGATCTGTAGAATCAGGATCATCATTCTTCACATCATTTTGAACTAGCATATCGGCTCGGGGCCTTAAAGAGACCACACTGTCTCTTTTGTGAGTGTCGGCTCGGTTCGAAGTTCTTACTGTGGTCTTTTTTATTTCAGGTGGGGGTGGGATGGGGACCCACGAGATTAGTTGTGATCTGATCTCATCTCACCAGTGATCGTATACTTGTTGAACATTGTGCTCCCATGTTCATGATGATGAGATGAAGTATGTTTTCTCTCCTCTTGGGGGGGATCTAGTTGTTCCATGGCATTTGAGTTTAGTTTATGAACAGGAACTTTTTTGGGCTTTGTTTGAGTGGAGTAGTGTTCCCAGTCCATATTAGGGTAATTGAAGTCACCTAGTATGATGGTGTTGGTGTTTGGTGATACATTTATCCCTTTTCAGGAAGGCCATGTGAGGTTCCTGAGTTTGTGAGGGTGGATTGTGCTGTGCACGTTGGTGCAGAGCAGTCTTGCTGCAGTAAAACCTGATAGTGCTGGGGTGCTCTCAGGGCCTTGAACCAGGTTTCTGTCACTGCACCAGACATCGATGTTCTCATACTGGAAGGGGGCCTCGTGCGTGCATTTTTGAGATTTAGACAGCATTGAGAGCAGCAATTCCTTAGTTTTTTTTTTTTGTTTTGTGTTCGTGGGTAGTTTAGCCTTCACCTTACTGAGGAGGGCATTGTGTTGTTCTTGACTGACCTCCACAATAGTATGAGGAGAGCTATGTGGGATTGCTAACATGGAGCTTGTGAGAAGAATGGAAAACACCCATGACCAAGTAGGACCAGTATGGTAAGTAAAACTCTATTATGAATTGTGTTGTATAAAATTATATTTTTCTGAGTTTGGCAAATAACTGCGGGAAAGAGTTGGTGATGATTCTGAGAAAAAACAACTGTTTCAGGAGAGTGCTTCCATGTGCAATTGAATATGTCAGTAAGCATCCTGCATTACTTCATTTTTTATTATTTTAGCAGGCATGTGTAGAGTATAGATGACAGGAAGCTGAATGAACACATGTAAAGAGAAAAGGCATAGGTAAGGAAGACAGCTGACAATGAAGGAGGTTGTGAGACTGTAGTGATATCAGCTGTTTGAGTGGGTAGCCAGCCCAGGTATCAGACAGATCAGATGGCTTTGCATGCCACTAAGTCCCATGTCTGTCCTGGGTTCATTAGTGGAGTGGCGGTCCTTAGAATACTATTTCTCTTTACATGTACCCATCAGCAGTGTGTTGGCTACACCAAGAATGTGTATATTTGCAATGATATCTGTCTACATGGTAAAACAACTGGGTATGAATGCTGTACACATCTGCAGATATCCATTTGTTTAGGGCTTAGGTTATGGAAATTATGATTTTTGTCATATTTTGGTACATAACTTTGCAAGGGAGCATCTGAATGTGATAATACCTTATTTGAAGACTGTATTCATAGTTCCAACATGGTAAAACAACTGTGCCTTTATTTTGTACACATGTGCAGATATCAAAGTTTGTTTCGGACTTATGGTTATGGAAATTAAGATTTTTTTCATATTTTAGTAAATCACTTTGCAAGGGAGCATGTGAATGTGCTACGTAATACCTCATTTTGAAGACATAACTCATACTTCCAATATGGTAAAAGAATTATGTCTGTATATTGTACACATGTACAGATAGCAAAGTTTATTTTGGACTTATGGTTATAGAAATTATGATGTTTTTCATATTTTGGTAAATAACTTTGCAAGGGAGCATCTGAATGTGCTAAGTAATACCTCATTTTGAAGACATAATTCATACTTCCAACATAGTAAAAGAATTGTGCCTGTATGTTGTACACATGGACAGATATCAAAGTTTGTTCTGGACTTATGGTTATAGCAATTATGATTTTTTTTAATATTTTGGTAAATAACTTTGCAAGGGAGCATCTGACTGTGGTAAGTAATACCTCATTTTGAAGACAGTATTCATAATTCCAACATGATAAAAGAAGTGTGCCTTTAGGTGGTACACAAGTATAGATATCAAAGTTTGTTTCGGACCTATGGTTATAGAAATTATGATTTTTTTCATATGTTGGTAAATTTCACTGTGTATTTAACCATTGTGATAGACTCCATTGTTACATTCTATACTTAGCCTTTATTTGCTTCATTTTTAGTATATTGTGCCAACACCACTTCCTTACCTGCCTATCACTACTACTATGGAACACATGCTGTTACTATTACACATTTATTAATCCTCTCTCTACTTTTTTCTCCTCTCTCCAGCTGTTTTTTACCCTGCATATTCCCCTTGGGACCTCGCCTGGGTGGATACATATACCTAACTAAAGTCATCAGATTCTTCCATTGTTCTGTGGTCCTGCAATATTTACCTCTCTGCTGCCTTAATCCCTGCTGGAAAGGTTGAACCAAGTCTCCCCAAAGGACACTGAGGAAGTATGTGTATCTGCTGCTACTAAGCTTCTGTAATTATACTCCTTGTTGTTATCTGTGTACGCTATCTCCCCGCCAGGACAGCCAGCGGCCTATACCCCTCTTATCTTTGCCTCTCTACTCTCACCCTCATTCTAATTTCTCTAATCCTTACAGGCTCCTTCCCATTCAATCCTCTTTAGCCCATTCACTGCCCTAGTGACCTAGTGTACTTCTACACTTAACCACAAGAGGGTACCCCTCCCCACTGATATTCCATTACTTTACTTACTTCTTGCTTTCTTCCCTTACTAGCGTTTACTTTCATCTCTCACTGAACTCTCAGCCCACTCCACCTATTACATCCAGAACCTTACTTACTCTGTTACAGCTTATTTTTCCTGCAATCTAAGCTCCACTGATTGGCTCTCATCCTTCTCCTGGTGTTTCCTGCTCTGTTCGCCCTACGGGCTCACTCCGCTCCCCTACCCTGCCCCCAATTCCCACCCGCCCCCAGCACCCCTAGCTATATTTCCTCTTTTTACCACACCCACTTCCTCCCTACATCAATCCATCACCAATAACCTAGACACACCCAGTATCTTCTATTCACCTCCTTGTTACCACACCCTCTAATTAACTACACCATCAGACTCCAGGTCTACACTTTAACTCTGATAACTGACCCTATCCTTCCCCTTACACCTACTTCTACCATTTCTACCACCTCCTTCATAACTCTACACTCCCCACTACAATCTACGCCTATACCACCACATCCTCCTATAATTAACTTTAAAAACATACTTAATTCATTTAGTTCTCTACTAACTAAGTAACCTTAATCATCATGCTTTTAAAACCTTCATCTATCTCTATTTTATTACTATTACTTCTAAAACTTTCCTATCTTCACTACCTCACCCAACCTAGAACCTGCCACCATTCATGTCTCTATCACATAACTGGCCATCAAATTTCCCCCCTCTCACACTCACACTCACCTATCTCTCCCCATCTATTTCCTATAAAACAACACTTATTCTTCTCCTTCAAAATACTCACTTCTCCTAAACTCTCCATCCCCACTACTACCAGAAACCCCTTCACCATCACAACAGTACCCAACCCTTTTACTAAACTACTTAATTACCTCTCCAACCATATCCTTCACCTAGCTACCTGTCTCTTATCAGGCGATATTCATCCTAACCCAGGCCCCTTTACCTCTACCACCATACACAAGCCTCTATTACTTACTTCATTAAACTCCCAAAGCATAGTCAACAAGATAGCAACCCTCCATGCCTGGCTCACATATAATAAACCTGACATCCTATCTATCTCAGAAACATGGCTAAAACCCTCTATAAAAGACTCCGAAATAATTCCACCTAACTACTCTATCATTAGAAAAGACAGGTCCCATAAAAAAGGCGGTGGTGTAGCTCTCTTATTTTCGACATCCTTGTTAATTACTCCTTACAACAAACCTATTCCACACTTCAACAATGCTGAAATACTCCTCACCCTCCTACAAGTCAACAAGCATAAACACATATGTCTTGTATCTCTCTATATCCCCCCTGGTGACAATATCTCTACATTAGAAGATATCCTCTCCTGGCTCTCCAACAACATTAGTAATGAAACCATAATTTTAGGCAATGTAAATATCAACTGGACCTCCATTCAATCTCCAACCAACCCCCTTAACATTAACCTATATAACTTCTCCCAGCTAATCAACAAAGTAACTCGTCCATCTAAAAACCTTTCCTGTGGCAGTATATTAGACTGGATCCTTGTCTCACACCCACACTATCACTCTGACAGCGGTATTCTTCCCGACGCTCTAAGTGATCATATGCCCATCTTCACTTATCAACTCCCCTGCATCTCTCAACACCCCCACACTTATATTACTACCCGCAACCACAAAAATTTCAACCCAACAACCTTTTCAGATTCTCTAAAAGCAATTAATTGGAACAATCTAAAGACACTATCCTTAGAAGATGCAGTCTCCCACTTTAACTCTACATTCTTAAAGATACTAGATTCCCAAGCCCCCTTAAGAACAAAGCGAATAAAAAATAATTCTGCCCCCTGGATTACCAAAAATACATTCGCAACCATGCGCCTCAGAGATAAAACCTGGGCACTTTACCAGAAAATTAAGACCCCCGAATCCCACATTGAATATAGAACACTGCGAAACAAAGTAAAAAAGCTTACTATCTCTGACAGACAAAATTATTTCTTTACCCTTCAAAACAATAATAAAACAAATCCACAGAGATTCTGGAAAGGAATCTCTACCCTCCTTAACCCTAGCAAACCACACACCCCCACCCCTGACCCAAATGCCCCAGACTTAGACTTGGCTACTCAATTTAACTCCTTCTTCATTGACTCTATTAGCAAACTAACTTCCACTTTTTCTACTTCCACCTTACCATCCAATACCCCCTCACCCTCTCCTGCAAAAAACCCACCATGCACTTCTCTTACTTCCACATTCCCAGCTACTCACTCTATATCCCTTAACTCTTCACCTACTCTAACTTCCTCATCATCCTTACCAGTATCAAATACTTTCCCTCCCCACTCTGCTCCCTTCTCATTAAAACCTATACCCATTTCTACAATAAAGAAACTCCTTCGAAAATTGAAGCCCGGCACTAATGCACCTGATAACATCCCCTCATACTTCCTAAGCATAGCCGCTGATGGAATTGCCTATCCCATAAGCATTCTCATCAACCGCTCAATCCTGGAATGTACAGTGCCCCAACTCTGGAAACAAGCCTTCATCATCCCCCTCCATAAAGGTGGAAAAAACTGCAGTGTTAACAACTTCCGCCCAATTGCTATCCTGTCCCCCATTTCTAAGCTACTAGAAAAATGTGTCCAACTTCAAATACTACCATATCTTTTAGAAAATAACCTTCTTACATCTACACAACATGGCTTTAGGCCAAACCATAGCACCATGACAGCCCTCCTCTCCTATCTTGAAATCGTAAATAAAGCACGTGATTCTGGGAAAATTGTCTCCACTCTACTACTTGACCTCTCTAAGGCCTTTGATACTATCTCACACAGTCTGCTCCTAACTAAACTTTCCAACCTTAACCTTTCTCCCTCCTCTATTAACTGGTTCTCCAGCTACCTATCAAACAGACACCAAGCTGTAAAATGGAAAAAAGCCTCTTCCTGTTTTCTCAATACCCCCCACCGGAGTTCCCCAAGGCTCCATACTTGGTCCTCTTCTCTTTAACATATTTATAAATGATTTTCATAAATCTATCCCATTCTCTGACATTATCCAATATGCTAACGATTCTACCATTATTTGCTCTGCCTCATCTATCCCTAAGCTTCTAAAGCTCACACAAGAAGCTTTCTCAATTACTGAGCATTGGATGAAAACAAACCACCTAGCTCTAAACGCCTCCAAAACCAAACTCATGGTATTTACCCCTTCTAAAACTACTCCCTTCAATACAAACAATTTCTTGATTACAAGTCAAAACAACTCAATCCTAGAACTAGTGTCCGAAACTAAGTTACTTGGTGTCCAAATTGATAACCAGCTTAATTTCAACTCCCATCTTCAACTAAATATTAAAAAAAAACACCAAAAGCTGGGTATGCTCTACCGTCAAAATCATTACCTCACAAAGACCTCTAAAATCGCTCTCTCCTCTTCCTTTCTTATTCCCTCCCTGCTCTATGGCTCACCTCTCCTAACAAATCTTCAGTCCTCTCTAAAGAAACAACTTTCCTCTTGCTACAATAAGATCGCCAAGTTCAAGCTAGCCACAGGTCATCAACCCACCACTGTTCCTCTCTCCAAAAACTAAACTGGCTTGAACTTCCACATCAGCTCAACTACATTCAGCTTACCCTAGCCCATAAGCTCATAAATAACCCCTCTCTTTGTCCCTCCCTGTCTTCTGCTTTTAAGTTACATCTACCAGACAGAGTCTTAAGGTCTAACAACCAAAACCTACTAGAAGTACATAAACCAACACATCCCCCAGGCAAAAACCTTCTATCCTCTAACCTAGCCCGTCTTTGGAACTCACTCCCACCATCCATTCGTACCACCTCTAATCTTTATACGTTCAAAAAATCTCTACACACACATCTCAAGTCCCAATGGGAATGTTCCTGTTCTCATCCATCATAAAAATATGGAACTCTTAATCCTTCATCCATACTTAAGCTATTCAACAAAGCCTACATAACTTATCATTCCCTTCATAACTAAATACACTTATAACAAAACAACTCTACCTCTCTAAAGTCATTACACATCTCACATTTATTTTACCTATTTCTATTAAACTGCATTATATGAATGTACCTCAAATGCAAAATCAATGACTGTATCCTATTTTACATTTGTATAAGTATCTAAGCTATCTATTGTTTATTCCTGTCCTCTGGTTTGCTTTAAGGGTTTTTTTAAATTGTGTGTACCTATTCTGTATGTCTGTTTTTGGAGCTTTTCTCCCCAGGACTCCATTGAAAACGGGTTCTTTTAGGCCCAATGGACTATCCTGGTAAACCAACTGCAAATAAATAAATAAATAAATAAATAAATAACTTTGCAAGGGAGCATCTGAATGTGCTAAGTAATACCTCATTTTGAAGACATAATTTATACTTCCAACATGGTAAACAAATTGTGCCTGTATGTTGTACACATGGACAGATATCAAAGTTTGTTTCAGACCTATGGTTATAGAAATTATAATTTTTTTAAATATTTTGGTAAATAACTTTGCAAGGGAGCATCTGACTGTGGTAAGTAATACCTCATTTTGAACAGAGTATTCATAGTTCCAACATGGTAAAAGAACTGTGCCTTTAGGTTGTACACATGTGCAGACTGTTTTGGACTTATGGTTATAGAAATTATGATTTTGTTTCATATTTTGGTAAATAACTTTGCAAGGGAGCACCTCAATGTGCTAAGTAATACCTCATTTTGAAGACACAATTCATATTTCCAACATGGTAAAAGAATTGTGCCTGTATGTTATACACATGCGCAGATATCAACGTTTGTTTTGGAGTTAGGTTATGGAAATTATGATTTTTTTCATATTTTGGTAAATAACTTTGCAAGGGCACATGTCAGTGTGCCATGTAATTCCTCATTTTGAAGACAGTATTACTCCTTAAAACTTGGTAAAAGAACTCTGTCTGTACACTGTACACATGTACAGATGCCACGGTTTGTTAGGTCTTGTAGGATTATGAAAATTATACATTTCCAATACTTCTCATTATGCCCATATCTTTGCAAGGGAGCATGGTGATGACACAAATGATGCATCATTTTGAAGCTGACAATGAGATGTACAACTTCTACACTGATATGTAGGATCTGTCTGTTACAAGTGATACAATATTATGCTTTGTTCATTTATCAATTATGAGGAATATTATATTAATCATATTTTTGTGAATATCTCCATATAGGAGCATCACACTGCAATGGTTAAGGTATCATTTTAAAGTTGACATTCATACTAACAAATTAAATACAAATTGTATGGGTCTACATGGTACATGGATCAAGATATTGTGCTTTACTTTTCCAAAAAGGTACAAAATATGCACAATATCAACATTCCTTGCCAAATATTTAATAATGACTTTGATATGCACTATCAACATTTACACTGTTGGAAAGGTCAATGTCTGCTGAACAGCTTTCATGTTTACATTTTTAGTCTAGCTCTTGTTGTTAAAGAGTTATGAACATTTGTTTTCTGTATCATATTACAAATGGATTTTCTGAAAATGAGCTCAGGCTGCACTGTTGCTCCTATGGTGGAATTAAGCAGGCAACTTTTTCTGAGCTGCTCCAGAGTGAATGAGTTAATGTAGATAGTCACCCTGTGCATAAGATACACAGCTTTATTTCCCTGCATCCATGAGAGAGATGGGAGGGATGTGGCAGAGGTATCATCATTTGCACAGGATGTTGTGTGGGGGTGGAGGGGGCCTAGGGTGACCCAAGAGGTTGGTAGGCGTGTGTGTGAGTCAGGAAGGGATGCAGGCAAACTGGACCATGGAAATGTGGCGTGTGTGTCTGTAGATGACCTGAATGTGACAGTGGTGTGTGAGTGTCTGAGTGTACAAAGATGAGCTCAGTCCTAGCCCTATGTGTCTGTATGTTGGACAGTTGTGAGCCGTGCATGGTACAGCTGACAGTTCATCATCTCCGACCCCAAACATGTGAACTGGCTCTGCCAGGAGTTGCACTGGCACCTTCACACCAAAGGTCAGATGCTGTGCTACTACCTTAGGATGACTGCTCTCTGCTGGGAATGCCTCCACAGGACTTCCCAGGACCATGAGCCCATGATCTTCTACATCTTGGTGTGGACAGCACACTCCCCTCTGGAGCGCTGGATGTACTGCCACTATGGAAGCATGATTGTGCATGGCCACATTGAGTCTCAGCAGATGTAGTTGCTGACCTACATCCATGAGGCTGATGCTCATCTCCAACAAGATATTCTATCACAGACATAGGTTCATAGGTTCATAGGTTTATACTAGGCTATCTGCCCCAAGGCATTTATAAGCCTAGCCCAAATTTTTGTGGCTTACGCCACCCCTTATATGAAAAAATACTGTGCCCATTAGTTTGTTGTGCCTCTGTCCAACAGTGACACAGAGATGATTCCCGGGGTAAACCTACGATCTCCCATCCACAGGTCAAGATTTCTCTTGAATAGAGCCAGCGAGGTGCTCTGCCTCACATGGACTGGGACTCTATTCCACAGCATAGGGAGTCTCTGAGTGATAAATCTATCCCTCCAGCACGTCCTATTTATATCCGTGCTAAGGTTTAAGTTGCTTGCTCTAGTGGTTTTGGTGGATTTGGATTTTTTGAGGTGGAGCATGTCCATTAATTCCGGGTTGGACATGGCCTTGTATGTCAGGCACATGTCACCTCTGAACAGACGGTATGTGACTGAATAGAGCTGGAGTTTCTTCAATCTGGCAGCATATGACAGATTTTGGAGTCCCTTTATCCTTTTGGTGAGGAACTTTTGGGGTCTCTCCAATTGCTGCAGATGTCGGGCAAGATACATCCCGAATGGGGCATTGTACTTGATCATTGGTCTGATAAGTGAAGAGTACAGGGGAACAATGACCTCACTAGATCTGGATGTGAATCCCTTCATGATCAGGTGGGCAATGTAGAAGGTCTTTCTAACCACTTTAGCAAGGTGAGTGTCAAAAGAAAGGCCACTGTCAACCTGGGTCCCCAGGTCTCTGATAACCTCTTCTGTGCTTAGTGGATTGCCACCTATATGGTAGCTTGGGGTTACCTTGTTTTTCCCGAAGGGTATGACTATACATTTTTTGGCGTTTAACTTCAGGCCATGGCTCTGGCACCAGCTATCTGTTTCCGTGAGTCCCTTCTGAAGGATATCCGTGTCCGATGCACTTTCCACTATGGCCCAGTTTGCAGTCGCCTGCAAACTTTGTCAGCCAAAGTCCTCCCATGTTGGCCTGTACTTCTGAGAAGTAGATGCCGAACAATAGGGGCCAAGGACCGAGCCCTGTGGGACACCACTTGTGACCGGCTTGGAGTCTGACATAGCGCCAGCAACTCTAACCCTGTGGGTTCTGTCCTTAAGCCAGTTTGCAACCCATCTTGTGACATATGGGTTTACATTTAAACTGGTAAGTTTTTCTACAATACCCGAGTGGGGTATTGTGTCGAAAGCCTTTGCAAGGTCAAGGTAGGCTGTATGGACTGCCTTTCCCTCATCAATGGCCTTGGTGACTGTTTCGAAGAAGTCGACCAAGTTCAAAAGGCATGATCTTCCCTTGACGAAGCCAAACTGGGTCGGGTCCAATATCTGCAAGTCCCCTATATCTTTGTTTATGAGCTCCATTATGATCCTCTCCATAGCTTTGCAGACTAGACTTGTTAAGCTTATGGGGCGGTAATTACCAGGGTCCGTGAGGCACTGCCTTTGTGGAGTGGGACCACAGTTGCCGTCGCCACTCCTTGGGCACATAGCCTGTGGTAAGGCTGAGATTAAACAGCTGCCTTATGTGCGGGTTTAATTCCTCATTTTGCTCGTGTAGCACACAGCCGGGGACACCATCCGGTCCCATTGATGCTGTGTTTTTAGCTTTAGAGAGAGCAGCTTTCACCTGCATTTGAGATGTCTGGGAGGCTACACTCTGCTGGGATAGTTATCTCTCCTTTAGGGGAGAGGGGTGAAGTTTGCACTGAACCTGTCTGCCAGTATGTTGGCAATGTCTGTGGGTTCAGTGATTTTTGTATCATTTTGGACTAATTCTGAGCATATTTGGGAGTTTCCACCCAGGTTCCTAACATAGCTGAAAAAGGCCTTATGATTGTCCTTTGAATCCATGGCAATTTTTCTCTCAAAATTGGCCTTAGTTGATTTTATGAGTGCTTGTATTTTTTTACTAATAATGATCAGGGGTGACTTCCCTTTTATGGATTTTGTTCTATCATGTAATAGCTTTCTCCTCTTATTGTAAAGTTTGTTAATGGCTGGGGTCCACCAGACTGGACATTTGCCCTTTGTGGAAAGAGTCTTGGTTTTATTTGGGACTGCCTGATCCATGCAGTCCTGGAGGTATTCATAGAAGGCATTTTTAAGGGCTTCCGCAACTTGGGTTGTGGTTTCCACTGGCTCAGGGGCCTTGAAGGATACCACACCAGTCTTGAGTAGTGTGAAGTTTGCTTTAGAGAAGTTCTTCACTGTGGTCTTTTTTGTTTGGGGTGGGGGCGGGATGTGGATTTCCAGTGAGATTAGTTTATGATCAGATCTCACCAATGAGGGATATACTTCCGGTGTGGAGCATTTTGTCCCCATGTTTGTGATAATGAGATCTAGTATATTTTCTCCTCTCGTGGGAACAGTGACTAGCTGTTCCATGGCATTTGAATTTATGAACTCCAGGAACCGTTGGGCTAGAAAGTTAGGGCTTGAGTAATGTTCCCAGTCTATATTCGGGTAGTTGAAGTCACCCAATATGATGGTGTTTGGAGATACATTTATACCCTCCAGTGTCTTCAGGAAGGCTGTGTGGGGTTCCTGAGTTTGAGAGGGTGGCCTGTAGCATGCTACAATTTGTAGAGCAGTTTTACCTATGGTTAGTTGCACCTGGATGGTTTCCGAGCTTGCGTTGCCACCAACCTGGAGGTGTGGGTATCCTTTATGAATATGGCTACACCCCCTCCTTTTGTGGTGTGGTCCCGGTTTTGGGGCCAGAACGCATGATATGAGGTAAAACCTAGTAGTGCCGGGTGCTCTCAGGAGCCTTGAACCAGGTTTCAGTTACAGCACAGACATCGATGTTCTCCATACTGAGAAGAGCCTCGAGTGCGTGCATTTTGAGATTTAGACTTCTGGCATTGAGCAGCATTACCCTCAGTTTCTTCCCATTTTTGTTTTCTAGGGTGGTAGGTTTAGAATTTGAGCCTTGCCTAAAAAGGCACCATGGGGGTGGCAAGAGCCTTAGCCAATATCTGGAATCCCAGGGGTGACAGGTGCAAGCCATCCTTATGACAGCGTGGCTTGTCAAGCATGTCATCCCAGGCAGACAGACACTGGATCCCCTTTGAATGACACCAGACATTAAGCCAATTGTTAAAGCTGATCATCTTGTCTCTATATTGTGGCATCATTCTTGGTGAAGGAAGGATACTGCTCAGGGTTAGGGTCATACCTGCCTGGGCTACATAATCAGAGAGCTCCTCTATGTCTCTTTAGGTCGTTCACACCAGCATGGACAATGACTGTGTCATATTTGTACTTGCCATGGAGTGACCCGAGTGCTTGTGTTATGTGGTGGATTCTAGCGCCCGATAGGCAGCTTACTGTGACCCTCTCCTTGTTCAGCCTGGTGAGTGGGACGTCAGTGTGTCTGACTATGGAGTCACCTATGACAAGTATGTTTGGTGTTGTATTTGGCCTTAAGGGCTGTGACTGCTTTGCACACTGCTTTTGTGGTTTATGTGTTGCTTGTGGGGTGTCTTGAGGTAGCAGTTGTTTGGGTGTCTGCTTTGGAGGCCTCTGCTGTTTAGGTAAATTTTTACTCAGAGCCTCCGATTATGTCTTTGTGTGTTTATGTGTTTGATTCAGTGGTGTGGTAGCATTATGTGAGGCTGGTTTTGTGGTGTGTGTAGTTGCCTTCTCCTCCTGTCTGGTCTTGCCAGTCCTGAGTTGAGAGAGCTCAGCCTCCAGTTTGGCTAAATAGCTGCATCTCTCTCAAGTATTTGTGTTATGTGGGAGGAGGAGTGGGTTGTCTGTGTACATGAGGCAGTTATAACATTGCCTCAAGATTCCCAGATTCACCAGCTGGACCAGAGAGGAGATTGACAACTGACCTTTGGACATGCTAGAATAATATTGGGAATTTCTTAATAATTGAAAACAAGGGCCAGTGGGGAGTGAGTTCCAAGGAACATGTGTTCCAAGACAGATAATGTGTGATCTTTCTCCAGACCAATGTCTTTCCACTGCATCAGTGAACTGATCCAGGGTATCAGCAATCCAGTGGAGACAGTCATGGATGTCAGATTACACTGCATCTATAACCCTGAGCATTTGTCTGGAGTTCCTTTCTGAG
>NC_056741.1:1730196790-1730234239 GCF_019279795.1 Protopterus annectens | reverse complement strand
GTGTACGATTTGTACTAGTTGCCAAAAGGGACATTTCCCTTACACATAGAATTGCACACACACTACTGTTTAGACAGTGGAATATGCAGCATGTGGTGTGTTGTACTAGTTGCCAAAAGGGACATTTCCCTTACACATAGAATTGCACACACACTACTGTTTAGACAGTGGAATATGCAGCATGTGGTGTGTTGTACTAGTTGCCAAAAGGGACATTTCCCTTACACATAGAATTGCACACACACTACTGTTTAGACAGTGGAATATGCAGCATGTGGTGTGTTGTACTAGTTGCCAAAAGGGACATTTCCTTAACACATAGAATTGCACACACACTACTGTTTAGACAGTGGAATATGCAGCATGTGGTGTGTTGTACTAGTTGCCAAAGGGACATTTCCCTTACACATAGAATTGCACACACACTACTGTTTAGACAGTGGAATATGCAGCATGTGGTGTGTTGTACTAGTTGCCAAAAGGGACATTTCCCTTACACATAGAATTGCACACACACTACTGTTTAGACAGTGGAATATGCAGCATGTGGTGTGTTGTACTAGTTGCCAAAAGGGACATTTCCCTTACACATAGAATTGCACACACACTACTGTTTAGACAGTGGAATATGCAGCATGTGGTGTGTTGTACTAGTTGCCAAAAGGGACATTTCCCTTACACATAGAATTGCACACACACTACTGTTTAGACAGTGGAATATGCAGCATGTGGTGTGTTGTACTAGTTGCCAAAGGGACATTTCCCTTACACATAGAATTGCACACACACTACTGTTTAGACAGTGGAATATGCAGCATGTGGTGTGTTGTACTAGTTGCCAAAAGGGACATTTCCTTACACATAGAATTGCACACACACTACTGTTTAGACAGTGGAATATGCAGCATGTGGTGTGTTGTACTAGTTGCCAAAAGGGACATTTCCCTTACACATAGAATTGCACACACACTACTGTTTAGACAGTGGAATATGCAGCATGTGGTGTGTTGTACTAGTTGCCAAAACGGACGTTTCCCTACACATAGAATTGCACACACACTACTGTTTAGACAGTGGAATATGCAGCATGTGGTGTGTTGTACTAGTTGCCAAAAGGGACATTTCCCTTACACATAGAATTGCACACACACTACTGTTTAGACAGTGGAATATGCAGCATGTGGTGTGTTGTACTAGTTGCCAAAAGGGACATTTCCCTTACACATAGAATTGCACACACACTACTGTTTAGACAGTGGAATATGCAGCATGTGGTGTGTTGTACTAGTTGCCAAAAGGGACATTTCCTTACACATAGAATTGCACACACACTACTGTTTAGACAGTGGAATATGCAGCATGTGGTGTGTTGTACTAGTTGCCAAAAGGGACATTTCCCTTACACATAGAATTGCACACACACTACTGTTTAGACAGTGGAATATGCAGCATGTGGTGTGTTGTACTAGTTGCCAAAAGGGACATTTCCCTTACACATAGAATTGCACACACACTACTGTTTAGACAGTGGAATATGCAGCATGTGGTGTGTTGTACTAGTTGCCAAAAGGGACATTTCCCTTACACATAGAATTGCACACACACTACTGTTTAGACAGTGGAATATGCAGCATGTGGTGTGTTGTACTAGTTGCCAAAAGGACATTTCCTTACACATAGAATTGCACACACACTACTGTTTAGACAGTGGAATATGCAGCATGTGGTGTGTTGTACTAGTTGCCAAAGGGACATTTCCCTTACACATAGAATTGCACACACACTACTGTTTAGACAGTGGAATATGCAGCATGTGGTGTGTTGTACTAGTTGCCAAAGGGACATTTCCCTTACACATAGAATTGCACACACACTACTGTTTAGACAGTGGAATATGCAGCATGTGGTGTGTTGTACTAGTTGCCAAAAGGGACATTTCCCTTACACATAGAATTGCACACACACTACTGTTTAGACAGTGGAATATGCAGCATGTGGTGTGTTGTACTAGTTGCCAAAAGGGACATTTCCCTTACACATAGAATTGCACACACACTACTGTTTAGACAGTGGAATATGCAGCATGTGGTGTGTTGTACTAGTTGCCAAAGGGACATTTCCCTTACACATAGAATTGCACACACACTACTGTTTAGACAGTGGAATATGCAGCATGTGGTGTGTTGTACTAGTTGCCAAAGGGACATTTCCCTTACACATAGAATTGCACACACACTACTGTTTAGACAGTGGAATATGCAGCATGTGGTGTGTTGTACTAGTTGCCAAAAGGGACATTTCCCTTACACATAGAATTGCACACACACTACTGTTTAGACAGTGGAATATGCAGCATGTGGTGTGTTGTACTAGTTGCCAAAAGGGACATTTCCTTACACATAGAATTGCACACACACTACTGTTTAGACAGTGGAATATGCAGCATGTGGTGTGTTGTACTAGTTGCCAAAAGGGACATTTCCCTTACACATAGAATTGCACACACACTACTGTTTAGACAGTGGAATATGCAGCATGTGGTGTGTTGTACTAGTTGCCAAAAGGGACATTTCCTTACACATAGAATTGCACACACACTACTGTTTAGACAGTGGAATATGCAGCATGTGGTGTGTTGTACTAGTTGCCAAAAGGGACATTTCCTTACACATAGAATTGCACACACACTACTGTTTAGACAGTGGAATATGCAGCATGTGGTGTGTTGTACTAGTTGCCAAAAGGGACATTTCCCTTACACATAGAATTGCACACACACTACTCTTTAGACAGTGGAATATGCAGCATGTGGTGTGTTGTGCTAGTTGCCAAATAGGACATTTCCCTTACACATAGAATTGCACACACACTACTGTTTAGACAGTGGAATATGCAGCATGTGGTGTGTTGTACTAGTTGCCAAAAGGGACATTTCCCTTACACATAGAATTGCACACACACTACTGTTTAGACAGTGGAATATGCAGCATGTGGTGTGTTGTACTAGTTGCCAAAAGGGACATTTCCCTTACACATAGAATTGCACACACACTACTGTTTAGACAGTGGAATATGCAGCATGTGGTGTGTTGTACTAGTTGCCAAAAGGGACATTTCCCTTACATATAGAATTGCACACACACTACTGTTTAGACAGTGGAATATGCAGCATGTGGTGTGTTGTACTAGTTGCCAAAAGGGACATTTCCTTTACACATAGAATTGCACACACACTACTGTTTAGACAGTGGAATATGCAGCATGTGGTGTGTTGTACTAGTTGCCAAAAGGGACATTTTCCTTATACATAGAATTGCACACACACTACTGTTTAGACAGTGGAATATGCAGCATGTGGTGTGTTGTACTAGTTGCCAAAAGGGACATTTCCCTTACATATAGAATTGCACACACACTACTGTTTAGACAGTGGAATATGCAGCATGTGGTCTGTTGTACTATTTGCCAAAAGGGACATTTTTCCTACACATAGGATTGCACACACACTACTTCCCCCCCATATACACTGCGCACTTGCAGGATTCAAACCCGTACCTAACTATATTATGACATTTGTGAGAGACGCTGTAGCAGAGTGTGCTTTTTGCATTACGGAGAGGCTTGTTTTCTCCTGCTGTACTTATAGGTTGCTGACATCATCAGTCTTTAGACAGTGTAATATCCAGCATGTGGTGTGTTGTACTAGTTGCCAAATGGGACATTTCTCCTCCACATAGAATTGCACACACACTACCCCCCCCCCACAGTCACACATACACACTGAGCACTTGCAGGATTCAAACCCCTACCTAACTATATTATGTCACTTGTGAGAGACGCAGTAGCTGAGCGCACTATTCAAATTACTGGGTATTATGTGTGCTCCTGACATATGTATAGTGTGCTGACATCATTATTTATGAAGAGGTATATACATCTGTCACTATCCATCAGTAAGGGGGAGAGCATATATATGCATTAACTTTGCTGAGGCACAGTGGCCTACTGTACTGCGGAGGCAGACACCAAATACACTGTGGATAGCCTTCTGTATTCCCTAGGGACAACAGCCTAGTATTGTACTCTACGGACATATGTTTACCTGTCAGATGCAAGTATCTGTTGCTCATATACTGTTTGTGGGTCTTTATTGCCATAGCTTTCCCTGTCTCTATGAACAACTTGTGTACTGTGGCAGATGTTTGCATATGAGTGGGATCCAGTACTTTACTTATGTCTCTGTTGTAATTTCACTGTGTGCACTGGGCAGATTTCTGTATCGTGGGAGGTTCCTGTGTTAACACATACAAATGCCAGATATGTGTGTGAAACTGCTGAAGTGTGACATGGCCCAAGGGTGTGAGCATGCCCAGTTCTCAGTTTCTATGGCTTCTTGACTGACACATCTCATTTATCTAAGTGTGCGAGCATGCCCAGTGTGAACTTTCCATATGTTGGGAATTGTGGTCCACCACATTTGTGTTTGTGTGTGGACTTCATCTATATTTCTCATGTACAGTTGAGTGTTGGACATCAGGTTGTGTTCTTACTGCCAAAATGCTTTGTGTCTGAACCTAACAGGCATTATGCTGTGCCTGCAGGGTTGCCATGGGATAGTTTTCATACAGTTGTCAGCATCCTTTCATACTGACCAAACAGTGTATTGTTGTATATTGTACTGTTTCAGTACTTTCACTGTGGTGGACAGTATCATTGGTTTCAGTCCTATCACTGCTTGTAATATTTATAGTGAGCACACCAGACTGGTTGAGGGCCAGTTGTGCAGATATGACCATGTTGCAATTTGCTCAGATATGGACAACATAGAACAGGATTGTCCGACATTGTTAATGTATTCCACAACTTGTGTGGACAGTGACAAACAATGGCCATGTGCCCTAGGCCATTTGTAATGCTAGTCAGAGAGTGTTTGTCCTTCAACAGACATATTTACTGGTGTTTGCCATAACATATGTCAAGGTTAGTGTGCTGTGCCTCTGTCTACCCATGACATACAGGTGATATCCAGGGTACACCTACCATCTCCCATCCAGTCATCATGATTCCTCTGGATGACAGTCAATGAGGGACTCCCTGGATAACCTGTACTGGGGGTTTAGTCATGAGTGGAGTGAGCTTCTGGGTTATGGACCAATCGGTACAGCATGTCCTGTTTATGTCTGTGCTGGGGTTCAGGCCTGTCATCTGTATAGGTCACCAGCATTCAGATTTTACATGGTGCCAGATGTCCATTGATTCCAGCTTGGTCATGGTTTTATACATCAGGCACAGATCACCTCCAGCCAGATGGTATGGCACTGTGTGGAGCTGCAGTTTGTTTAATCAGGCAACGCATGGCATCTGTTACAGCTCTGAGATCCTCCTGGTGGGGTATTTGTGGGGTCTTTCCAGTTGATGCAGGTGTCTGCTAAGGTACATCCCACAAGGGCCATTGTACGCAATTGTGAAGCTGCTGATGGACGACTGGAGAGGCACGATGACCTACCCTGACCTAGCTTTGCTTACCTTCATGATTAGGTGGGTATATGGTATGTTTCTGTAACCACTACAGACACATGGTTGTCACATGCAGGATATCTATCACCTTGTGTCCCCAGGTCTCTTATTGCTCCTGATGTACTTAATGGGTTAACACCTATGTGGTAATTTGTGGCCACGTACTGTGTTTCCACAGGGGATGACTATACACTATTCTGCATTTAGCTTGTTGGCATGGCTGTGGCACCACTTGTCTGTTTCTATGTGTGCCTTTTGTAGGATGCTTGTGTCAGCTGGAGGGTCCGATATGGTGGGCAGTTTGTAGTCATCTGCAAACCTGTTCAGACAGAGTCCTTCCATGTTGGCCTGTACCTATGTGACATATATAGCATACAAGAGAGGTCCCAGGACCATGTCTTGTGGGATGCCAGTTGTACCTGGTTTGTAGTCTGACATGGCTGCAGCATGTCTGATGAGGTCAGTTCTGTTCTTGCGCTGGTTTGCAACCCATCTACTTGGATAGGGGTTTATAGTTAGGCTGGTGAGCTTATCTGTAATGAACAACTGGGGTATTGTATGGAAGGGTTTAGCAAGGTCCAGATAGGCTGTGTGAACCACATTCCCCTCATCAATGGCCTTGGTGCATGTTTCACATGAGTCAGACATGTTTAAGGGGCAGGATCTGCTCTATGAAAGCCACACTGGGTAGGGTCCAATGTCTGTAGGTACCCATTCTCGTTATTCCTGGGATCCATGATCATCCTCTCCATTACTTTGCCAACCAAGATATTCAGGTTTGAGGGGTGATAGTTTGCAGTATCCATTCAGGCACCACCTTTGTGGTGAGGGACCACTGTTGCTGTACACTGCTCTTTGGGTACATATCCTGTGGTAAGACTGTGAGTGCACAGTAGTGCTATTTGGTGTTCCATTCTTCTTACAGTACTTGTTGGACACAACCCAGGACACCATCTGGTACCATTGATGATGTGTGGTTTGCTTTGTAGATGCTGGCTGTTACCTCAGCATCTGCAATGTCAGGGGGCCAGCACTCTGCTGGGATAGATATTTGGCAGTTTGGTGCTGGTGGGGAGTTTGCAAAGAATCTGTTAGGTTGGATGTTGGCAATGTGTATGGGTTTGGTGTATTGTTTGTGATATTTGAGTACTGCAGAGCATATGTTTGGATTATCACCATGGTTCCTACCATCAGTTAGGACAGCTGTGTGATTATCCTTTGTGTCCTGCACAATTTGTATCATCATAGGTTCATAGGTTCATACTAGGCTATCTGCCCTGACCATGTTGGAGCATAGACAGACTGTGTGTGTCTTTCGACACCCCTTGCAATGTGCATATTATTCCCATTTGGGGTTTACTTTACTAGATGTGACACAGGGATGGCCTCCAGTGTAAACCTACTATCTCTCATGCACATGACCGGATTTCTCTTG
Source organism: Protopterus annectens (assembly GCF_019279795.1). Taxonomy (NCBI): domain Eukaryota; kingdom Metazoa; phylum Chordata; order Ceratodontiformes; family Protopteridae; genus Protopterus; species Protopterus annectens. The sequence goes on along the minus strand of NC_056741.1, from coordinate 1,730,227,287 downwards.
TTGTGTATGAGTGTGGAGCTCAGCCTATCATGGACTGGGATTCTGTTCCAGAGTGTAAGGAGCATCCTATTTATCTATGTGTGGAGGTTCAGATATCTCACTGTGGTGTCTCTGCTGAATTTGGAGTTTCTGCAGTGGAGCATGTCCATTAATTCTGGATTGGACATGGCCTTGTACATCAGGCATACATCGCCTCTGTCTGGGCAGTATGCATGTGAATTGGGCTGTGGTTTCTTCAGCCAGGTTGCAGATGACAAATGTTTGGACCCTTTATCCTCTTGTTGAGGTACATTTGGGGTATTTCTAACTGCTGCAGGTGTTGGGTAAGGTACATCCGAACTGGGGCATTGTTCTCAAGTATGGGCCTGATAAGGGAAGAGTATGGGGGCACAGTGACCTCTCTTGATCTGCTTGTGCATCCTTTCATATTAAGGTGGGCAATACAGCAGGTCTTCCTGGCCACCTTGGCAATGTGAGTGTCACATGACGGGTTACTGTCCACTTGTGTCCCTAGGTCCCTGATTACTTCTTCCATACATAATGGATTGCCACCTATGTCATACTTTGTGTGTGCCTTGTTTGGTATTTGTTGAGACATTCATACTCTGAAGTGTCTTAAGGAAGGCTGGCTGGGGTTTCTGGGTTTGTGAGGGTGGTCTGTAGCAGGCTGCAAACAGGGACGCAGTTTGAGCCACTGTTACATGCCCATGGATAGTCCATGCTGCTTCTTGCTGTGGTACCAACCTGCGGGTGTGGTTATCCTTGACAATTACTGATAGCCACACTCCTACTGTAGTTTGTTCCATGTTTTGTGGATGTAGAGCATGGTATAAGGCATAACCTGGTAGTATTTGGGTGCTCTTCTGGGCCATGACCCAGGTTTCTGTTACAGCACAGATGTTAACATTCTCCATGCTGAGGAGGGTTTGGTCTGCATGCACCTTGCAGTTTAGACTTCTGGCTTTGGGTAGCATTACGTCCAGGTTGTTATCCCTTGTGTTACCTATGGTGGTGGGTTTGTGTTTCCAGCCTTACCTATTCAAGGCACAGTGGGGGTGACAACAGCCTTTGCCAGTATCCACACAGCCAGGTGTGCTGGGTGCATGCCATCCCTAGCAGGTGGAGCATCATGTCTTGCTCGGCATGTCATCCCAGGCTGTCAGCCATTTGTTCCCCTTTGCTAACAGCAATACTTCAGCCAATTATTGTACTTGATCTTGTTGTCTTCATAGTGTGGCATCATGCTTGGTGAGGGTGAGATGTTAGGCAGGGTCTTCATGTTTGCATATACTAGATGGTGTTACATTGCTTAACACATGGCAATCATGCCTCAGGTGGTGCTGCAGGGCTGCCTATGTCGGATGCACATACTACACTCCCTGTACATGTTTGACAGTAGGTTGTGTCATGTTAGGCATCCCTGTTACTATATGAGTGAGTCAGAGAGGGGTATCATTCCCAGGGTTCCTACTGAGCCAGTGTATGTGCTATGCGTTGCCTCTTTGCCAAGGCCAGGGCATACTGAGCACACCTCCTTCTGCCTACTGGTGCTGGCTCAGGTTGTTCCTCCTCAGAGTCACGCTCTGCCTGTGATGGCCTTGGCAATGGTGGGGGGCTGTTTGTCCCGGCCCTATGCTGGTCCTGCTGCAGCTGTTTTCACAGAATCATATTATGTAGCATAGCACATACCATGACAATTTGGGTACATGTAGTTGGTGAGTACTGCAAGGCTCCACCAGATGTGTCCAGGCACCGGAACTGTGACTTGAGCAGCCAAAACACACGCTCTATTACATTTTGTGTTTGTGCGTGTGCCTCATTATGGCTTTCTTGTTCAGGTGTGTGTGCGTTTCTGATGGGTGTCATCAGCCATGGCTCCAGTGCATATCCAGCATCCCCCACTAAGTGACCATGTGAGATGTCCCCATTGGCAAATGTCTGGTACAGCTGCATCAAATGCCAGATATGGGAATCATGGTAGCTTCCAGGGCAGCCAGCACACACATTCATTATTATGCCCTGGGCATCACACATGACCTGGCAGTTGATGGAGGGGAAGCCCTTGCGGTTAATGTAGGCACTATCCCGCTCACCGGCTGGCGCTTTGATGCGTATGTGCATGCAGTCTATTGCACCCACTACCTCAGGGTATTCTGCTATTTGCTGGAAGAGACGCATATTGCTGGCCAATACCTCATGGGAATTGGGGAAATATACATGCTCACTGACATGTGCTGACATGGCATCCAGGAACTGGTGCAGTACCCTGGAAGCTGATGCCTGTGATATCCCCATCATATCACCAGTTGGTCTCTGGAAGGTACCTGTTGCTAGTATTCTTAGGCCAACACATACCTTGGTTTCCACTGGGATGGGTTCCCTTCTGTTGGTTCTGTGTGTGAGGCGTGGCCTGCACAGCTCAACAATTTTCTGCAGGAGGTCTCTGTCCACTCTATAGCGCTCCACTATCTCCAGCTCATGTAACCCCTGGTAGGTGACCCTGTGCCTGTACTCTCTTCTCCGTCTCCTCACTGTGGGTTGTCTGGCAGCATTTGCATTGTCACCACCCTCAGCAAGTCTCCTATGTCTCCTTATAACAGCTATGGCAGCCCCTAGCATGTTTGGTCTGAGTGCAGCTTTTTAAGTTTTCACTTCTAATAGCTTACTCCTGTCTTGCAGTGTCTCTTTACAGAAACATACTGCAATGCTGTTTGCAGTGTTTTAAGTGCTGGGCTGGGCTAGTATTCCGCCTGTGTAATTGCCTGCTTCTAATTGTTTTCACCTGCTAACTCTACCAGTATTACCTGCTAGCTTCCTGCTATTTCTTCTGCTTCCTTTTCCTTCTCTGTTTCCTCAGGGGGGAGCAGCGCGCATACCAGCGAAAACATGCTCACAGTGGCTACCACACGCGCACACATGCTTACACGGAATAGAATTTGCTTCTTTGGGTTACAACGCGCGCACACCAGCGCAAACAGGTTTACAGATCTTTAAACAGGCTCCTACATGCTTACTCTGTCTTACACGTGTGCACTCTGTCTTACTCACGCCTCCCAGCGCGCACACGCGCGCATGCACGCACAGCAAGTAACTTTGGTGTTGGCCACAGTGTACACCTTCCATTTCTTGACTTGCCCATGCTTATCTGTTGACACTCCTTTTTCTATGTTGTGTGACTGACATCTTTTACATACCACTTTGCTCCAATGAGCTTGATTTCTTTCTAACATTCCCCCCTGTGATGTCACCTATCTCCTACTCTGTTACTCCCCCTTATCTAACTCTTACACTACACGGGATGTGCTCATTTGCTATGTGACAGTGCGATTCACTATCCTACCACTCATTTACATAGGATTGCCTACTAATGCTTAGTTACGTGTCTTACACTCAGCTTCCCCCCTTAGCAACCACTAAACGGTGGCCATGTTGTTTTCGGTCTGCTAGTCACTACATTGTACATCCATGCATTGCATAAAACCCACATTTGTGGGTTTCAAACCTTTATTTTTATGTCTTATATAGCGCAGCCCATTTGCGCGGGGCTGCCCTGCGTTTAAACCTCGCCGATCGCCGAAAAAAAAATGTATTTTATTTCATGTTTGCATCGGGTTACCGTGCCAATGGCCACATATTTGGCCATTGACATGCTGCCTGATACATATGCACACTTTATTTGGAGCTGTCATGGCTCCATTGTGTTATTTGCAGAAATGTACTCAGTTGTCAACTGAGTACATTTCTGCACCTAACATGAATCTTACACGGGCTGGTTTCAGCTTCGTGGATCACTAATCTACCTCATTTGCATGCCTTTCAGCTGTAAGTGAGGTAATTAGCATATCCACACCCTGCCCATGTAAGAGACATTTTAGCTGGTCTCTTACACAGTATTTCGGGCTGTTCCTGGATCGCTATGGCTGCATGGAGTCTTACACAACTCTTAGACTCCGTGCAAGCCATCGTGAATCCTGCCCATGGTCTTTCAAGAGGATCCACGAATGTTAATGCAAATTACATGTGGGAAAGGTTGATATGGAAGACTTCTAGAGAATTAGTAGAGGTGTTTGGTCATGTTAATGCAAAGATTATAGCAGATTTTTTTACCTATGTACTTATAGGGAAGGAAGTAAGCTAGTTTGACTTTTCCAAAGCAATCTACAGCCTACTAAGTGATTGTTTAAAAAGCTTTATACCCCTGCAATCACAGACAACAATGACTCCAATGCAGAGGCGTACACATATGCCCAGTATAAACACTTAAGCAACTGTATAGACTCTGCTGTACCTGACTGGATCAAAACCAGGTCCTCCCAAAAAAAAACAAGCCACCCTGGTAGACTTCAAGTATTACCATGTTATATAACAAGAGGAAGAAAACGATGTCTAAGAGCAAGAGAGAACTAACTCAGCAGAGGAAGAACTCCCTTCACAGCTTGAAGAAGCAAATCAGAAATCTTGTAAACTTCTCTAATGCTAATTACAAAGGTAAAATAGCCCCCTAGCTAATGATAATCATAAGGCATTCTTCAGCTATGTCTGAAATCTAAAAGGGAATGCCCTGCTATGTGCCAAACTTATAGTGGATGGTACCTCTCATACTGAACCTGAGGAAATTTCTAACCTGCTAGCTGATTTGGTTCAAATTTCATCCCCCCACCAGAGAGCAACAGTAATCCCCTTGCACAAAGGGAGGCCATCAACCAACCCCAGGAAGTATAGACGCATAAGTCTAACCAGCCTCGTCGGCAAGGCCATGCAAAAAATCATCATGTACCTTATCAACAAGGACATAGCCAACTTTCAAACATTAGACCCATCCCACTTTAGCTTTGTTAAGGGCAGATCATGCTTATTAAGCCTAGTAGACTTTTTTTAGTAATTCACCAAAGCCCTGGATGAAGGTGAGACAGTATATGCTGCCTACCTTGACCTAGCCAATGTTTTTGATACAATCCCCCACACTCAGGTATCATTGAGGCATTCCTAGCTGGGGATTAACCCTTACAACACTAGATGGGTAACCAACTGCCTCACTGACAGAACACATACTGTCAAAGTTGTTGACTCCACCTCCACCAGCAGACCCATCACTAGTGCCATACTACAGGGATCTGTGCTGGGCCCTTTACTGTTTGTAATCTATTTCTCGGAAGTCCAGGTTAAAGCAGATGACCTTTGGCTTACCACATTCGCTGAAAATTGCAAACTGGGTGCAATCATTGAGTCCCCAAATGTTTTTGTTGTGTCTTTCGGCTTTTCCCGGTTAGGGGTCGCCACAGCGGAACTCCGGTCCGCTAATGATTGGCAGTAGATTTTTACGTGCTGAGTTGCCGGCCCTGATGCACAACCTTCAACGAAAGTACACCCATTCACGCACGTCTCCATACAGAAGACACTTTAGCTGAGAATCGAACAGGACGTCTTACTGTGAGGCGACAATGCTACCGCAGCACCACCACCATTGAGTCCTCCAATGATGTTAACATATTAAAACAGCAAAAACAATCAAACTGCTCAACAAAGATCGCGTAAACTAGAACAAAACGTATCAGCAACAAAGTAAACTAAGCGATCACCATGACTGTACAGAACTCTGCTCAAAAAATAGTTTAATAAATTTCATAAAAAGATAAAAGCTTAAAAGCTTGAAATGATGGTAAGCATATTCATGGTACACAGACCCCTTCATTAGACCTAAAAAAGCACTTCATTCAAGACCATTTAAATTGACTCAAACCAATGAGAGAAAATAATGTAACAGTTAACATCACATTAAGTATCTGCAAACACAAATATTTATAGGTAGTCCAGGTTAAAGCAGATGGCCTTTGGCTTACCACATTTGCTGATAATTTCAAATTGGATGCAATCATAAAGTCCCCCAATGATGTTAACATATTACAGGAGAGGCTAATACAGACAAATGATTGGTGCCAAAGCCATGGTCTAAAACTAAACATAAAAAAGTGCATTATTATCCCCTTTGGCAAAGTGGAATTCCCCTGATAATCATAATACTGACAGCACCCCTTAAGTTCAAATCCAGTGGTGTGAGATCTGGGAATACAGGTAGATAGCAATCTGGACTTCGACCGCCATGTTTCCACAGTGGTAAGGAAAACCTTCTAAGTTGTGCATATCATAAGTAAGGGCATCACGTCCAGGTCTAAGACTGTTGTAACTCCACTGTACTCGACCTTCATCAGACCATTAATAGTGTACAGTGCTCCCTTTTGCATGTACCTCACCAGACATTGGCAGCAACTGGCAAGACCACAAAGGTTTCTCACCAAGAAAATACAGGGCCTCTAAACCATGACTTATGTGGCTAGACTGAATGTCTTGTCACTGTGCTCTGTATTGTATAGACTGCTGAGAGGTAAATTGTGCCTGGCCTACAGGGCAGTCTCCGACCCTGCCCTAATGGAAATGCTGCATATCTGCAAGTCAAATGGCACAACAGTCACTCAATCTAGGGATCATAACCTAGCTTGTGACATAAACAGAACATGCTGGAGAGACAGATATATTTCCCAAAAATTGATGGTCCTCTGGAATAAACTTCTAATTCACGTGAAGTAGAGCTCAACACTGACCTTATTCAAACTCAACTTAGACAAATGGATGGGAGAATGCAAATTCACGTAGGGGGTGGCACCCATGTTCCTCATGGACAGGGGTAGTCAGTGTTGATCATAGACTTGCTCTATAAATTACATCCATATAACCAAGGAGAATTGGGACAACTAGGAATTAACATAGCTAGGCTTGTAAGGGTTCTAGGGTCTCTAGCTTAGTAACCTCCTATGAACCATCTAGGTAATCATCAGTTTTCTGCTACTTTCATAAGGCTATTTTAATTCAGATGTGTGTCCTTCAGGAGGAGGACTGCTGCTCCTTAGTGGTTATCAGCTTGAGTGTGCACTGACAGCAGGTGGCAATAATTAGTTATGACAGGTTTTTTGTCTTCGATGAGTTCATCTCATGTCCCACTTTTCTTAAACAAAGTGGGGGATAAAATGTTGCAGAACACAGTTATCCAGGGAAATGAGTCACAGCAGATATTTTTAGAAAATTATACCATCCACCAGCACCCATTCTGTATATAGTTATAAAATACAAATTGATGTGTAGAAGCTTTATTGGAATAATTCACTGACATATCTGTAGTTTATCTTCCCTGAGAACCATAACAGAAACTTATGTAATAAATGCCAGCAAATAAAGTTAAAATTGACGCATGCTTTCCTAACATATTCCTACCCATACATGTCAAGCAGAGTGCCTCTTTGGACCTCTTCAAGAGGAACCTTGACGACTGGATGGGTGAAAGGAAATTCACCCCAGGGATCATGTCAGTCGCCCTGCTAGACAGGGGTCCAGGAAAGTAAATAATGTGGGAATAAATAGCCAGGGAATTGTTATGGCTAGGCTTGTATAGGCCCTAGGGCTGATAGCCTAGTACCAACCTATGAACCTATGAACCTATGAACCTACCATATAATTTCAATAGTATCTGAAACAAGAGCACAAAGTAAATAACATTATTCACATGTGTATGTACCAAAAAGACAAAAGGTCATAACGACCATTCTTATTTGGTATCAGGTTTTAAACTAAGCTGCTTGCAAATATATCATCTCAGGATAAGCATGTCTTACCTTTTGCATTAGCTGTTTTAAGATTAGCTACACATCCCACACCAGAACAACCTAACCTCTCCAAAAAGTAAAAAAAAATCCAAAAATAATTAAGGCTGGAATTTGTGTGACCACAGAAAATGCATTGCCTTTGAATCCAGTTAGCCTGGTCATTTGCCATATTTAAAGATACCAGTATACAGAGAAAGGTACCAGTAATACCAGTATACAGAGAAAGGTTGGTGTTCTTGCTTCTCTAATATGATGTCAAGGAATAAGCATGACAAGTTACTAGAAGTTACTATTCACGCAAGGGATTTGAATCTGTTTTGCTAAATAAATAGAACATGTCAAAGTGACAGATGTGTATCTTTGAGGAAATCACTTCCAGGCATCCTTGCTGAACTCAGCATAAAGCGTAAGGTACTTCTCTTACTCTGTTTAAATATAATTTGGATGAGTAAAAGTGTAACCAGAAATTCACTTTTGGTTTTGCACCACTGTCCTTAATGGGTAGGGAAAACATGTAAATATGCCAGTATATCCCTGTTTGGCACATCTCTGGCTTAATATATGTAGAATATAAGGGCTAGAATTTACCATGTGACTGTATGGCTAGGCGTGTTTACATCCTTTCTGATTAATAGCCAGTAAAGTAGTTATGAACCTATGCAAACAAAATTGCACCTTCATAATTTCAACTTATTGAACAGTTTAGTATCTCATTAATTGTTTTAAAATGCTAATAAATGTTTTTATACCTCATGACTTTCTTCAGGAGGTTCTTCGCCATGCTGATAAGGAAGACTGATGCATTCATTCAACCATCATGTAAGTCTCTATTAGAATGCCAGTTGTATGGCAGAGAAGGTATAGAAACATATCTAAGCACATAAGGTGTGCAGAAGTAACTGAAGTGAAGCATGGTCTGAGCTAAAGTGTATTTTGAGGATTTGCAAGTGGAATCATTTTTTTAAGCTTTTACAGTAAAAGAAGATGATATGTTTGCATTCATCTATGGTATTCTTGTCTTGAAATAGTGAAGAAAAAATAAATTTCATATTGTGCTGAACCTATAGTGCACCAGCTAAAATTTGTCAGAGGAGCAATGACTAATTACCAGTATAATGAAGAAAAGTAGAAAACCTAAGCAAAAACAAAATGAGGAACTATGTACCATAGACATTCCAGAATTTTCTCACTCTGTACTCCATTATGCATCTCAAGACAATCATGAATAGAAGCCATCCAATCAACAAAGTACAATGATACATCAACGTCCATAATGTACTTTATACCATGATCCCCCCAAAACGTGCACGCTGATTGGCCAGCGTGCCCGTTGTAAATTGAGTTATACTAATGGAAAAAGGTCCAGTCGCCGGACTTTTTCCATTAGTATAACTCGATTTTAAACATTCTCGCTATGTTAAATGGGTTTAACATGGCGAGATAACTTTAAAATAAGCAACGGAGATCTCCGTTGCTTATTTTAGCTGTCTCGCTATGTTAAACCCATTTAACATAGCGAGACAGTGTTTAAAACAACGGAAAGCAAGATCTCCGTTGCTTTTTATGTTCGCTATGTTAAATGAGTTTAACATAGCGAGACAGTTTTAAAATAAGCAACGGAGATGTCCATTGCTTATTTTAAAACTGTCTCGCTATGTTAAACTCATTTAACATAGCGAGACACTAAAAAAAGCAACGGAGATCTTGCTTTCTCCGTTGCTTGCTCAACTCTGACGTACGCGCGGCGCAGTACATCAGAACTGCCGCGATGCCAGACATCTGCGGAAGGGCAGTAAACAGGCATTATACTATGCCATTATTTAAGAAAAGTAATAGTTTCTTTTCTTAAATAATGTCATGGTATAATAGCAATAACCACGCCTGGGTGGGTAATGCTAAATTTACCCATGGTTGGCTTTGTTTGGTCCCTCGGGCTTCGCCCTCGGGACCAAACCACGCCAACCGTGGGTAAATTTAGCATTACCCACACCCAGGCGTGGGTTATTGCTATAATAATTATTATAGCAGCTATTTTGACTCATTTGTTCTCCAGAGGAATGTCAGAAAACTGGAACTAATAGCCACAATACTTTACCTTTATATTGCATTTGGCATACCAGAGAAAAAATACAAAAATAAAAACTGCTTTATTTCTTCACAAAGTTGGGATAATGTAAATAAGGTATCTTCTTAATTAGATGGAAAAACTGATTTAGCTGCCATAAGACATATTAAAATAGCCCTATGATCCCACAAGAAATCTATAATGTTCATAATTTTTTATCAGGCAAGAAAAGATACATGTGTTACTGAGTTAAAATTGAGATAATGAATGTAAAGTTGATGAACTACATGTTTCATGGGGTACAGATAAAATCACCAGTGGTATAAAAAATGCTAGACTGAGAAGCTACCCTTCGATTGAAACAGATTTGAGCAAAATGGATTATACAAATACAAATGAGAGAGCTTACATTGGAAACAAATCCATGTGAGCAATATTGAGAAGAAAGAATAAAAATGAATAAAGCAGAAGATGTTGGTACTTAACAGTCTGAGATGGTGCAAAAGTATAATGCTTAACAGGACATTATGACAGTTTGAAAAATAGCAAAATAACTGTAAATAAAGATGAAAATTCATTTAGCAAGTTTATTCCTCTCACAGGTTTGGCATTTAATTTTTTTTCACAATCTTGCATATTTGACCAAAATGCTGTATCCATTTTTCTGAAGTCTCTACAAAGAAATGTTTGAAACTTCAGAAAGTCTCATATTAAACATTCAGCCAAAATTGCAATTTAAATACGAAAAAATGACTTGTAAGTATGCTGGTTATCAGCTGCTGTGAAGTGATAAAAAACATATTAGAAAAAAATGAGGGACTACAGACAGCATGATAAACTGAAGGAAAAAATACAGTCTGCTCGAGAGGAACAACTAGAAAGTTCACTATTTAGATCACACATTTCTAAATATAAAAATATAAAATAGGAGCAGACGGTCATCAAAAGTGGGGGAAAATGAATATAAGTGAATAAAGATATTTAGATGACAATTGCCAGTCATCAAATTATTATGGGGGGGGCAGACATTAGACATGCAGCATATTTGCTGGAGCATCTGCATCCTCCATATCTCTACTTTCATTTAATCAGGTTCTGTAGAAATAAAAACAGAAAATTGACAAAACTGATGTATAGATTCAGCTGTGAATGAATACAGCACAAGCAGATAAAACACCCCTTTATGAGGTGGGCACATTATAACATGGAAGTATTCTGTAGGTGCTGAATTTTAGCAATGTTGTCTTATCAGACCTGATGTGTCTACTGCTTAAACTGCAAAAAATGCCTCCATGGCTATCAGAAAACTTATTGAATCACATGTAGGCTGCCATAAGCTGTTTAAAAAGATTAACTGCAATATTTCTGAAAGATAACATTTGTTCTGTATTTACAAAATAGGGATTCATGAACCAAATACGTTGACATGGGACATTTGTGATAGAACTATTTTAGAATATTCTAAATTTGATATTTGATGGTCAAAAACTGTCTTATTTCTGAAGTGGTTAAGATTGAGTTTTGGAATGAGTGAAGATAGAAGTGCATATGCAACATGAATGAAGCTTTAAATGTTTCTTAACATTTCATTACAAAACATATTCAGAGAAAAGCACTGTTTAGTACAGTATATAACTTGCCAAAAGAAGAATGACATGCAATGTAGAAATCTCAAAAATAGAAATAATATAATATAGTAAAAATTGTGGCATGAAAAATATAATGCTTAATGCTAAGCATTACAGATGTTATGCAGTTGTTGAATGATTCAGAATATTACAAAATATTAAGGAATGAATTAAGCCTAGCATGAATTGGAGTGCCAGAGTCAGTCGAAGAAATGCATCATCATTAAAGAATAGCGCAAAAAGCTTTGTTCCTTACCAAGTATTTTCAGGTTGTATAATCTGAATGCTTAATAGTTCCTTGCAAAAAGTTTATTTGCCAAAGTCAGAAAATGATTATATGTTCATATAAGGCTAGCTACTCTTGTGGGCAATTTAGAGCCTTGTGAATTTCCTTTCCAAAAGTGAGCACCAAACCTTGCACTTTGTGTTTTTGAGACAAAAAAACTAACCATTATACTAACCCCCAACTTAATAAACAGAGTTTTACAACTTGGAGTATAACAAGCATCTTGTGTAACAACTTCCAGGAGCATCTTAACAAAATCCTATACTAAACAATGGGAATATACATTTTACTAGGCCACCATGGGTACCAGTTTTCTATATAAAAGCATTGATCATGTCCATGATTTAAGGTCTATTGCTACCAAATCACAAGAACTTAAAAATAATTTAGAGCTAATGTTTTGAGTTTGTTCAAACACTTTTTGCAAAGGAAACACTTATATGGAGCTTACGGAACAAACATTTAGCTGGCTTTTCCACTACCATGTCAACATCTTCGTGCAATTGTTTGAAGAGGCTGTAATTCAGTGCAGAAACTTTTGTAGATTGTATTTAACAGATTACATCTAGGTGTAAGTATTCTACTGATTTAGATATCAAACTAAAAAGCAGTGCAGGAGAGAATATTATTTCTACAATATATGAGTGCCTTCTGTGTGGAGTCTGCATGTCCTCCCAGCGGTTGAATGGGTGTTCGAAAGACGTGTGAATGGGCGTGCCTTAGTTGAAGGTTGAATGTCGAGCTGGCACCTCGGCGTCGTGAAAATCTACTGCCAATCATTAGCGGACCGGAGTTCTGCTGTGGCGAATCCCAACCAGGAAAAGCCGAAAGACAACAACATATAAAAAAGTTAACTAGATACTTCTCCATGCCAGTAGCAGCCACAATCTGCAAATAATAAGATACCTACCATATGGAGAATTTGCAGATCATAAGAGAGTTCTAGAAAAGCAAAAGGGAATTGTGGAGAATTTTATTACAACTCTCCTAACCAAAATGAGTAAAATTAGGTTATACAGTAGTTGTAGAAAACAGAGAAATATGCTATAGCAAAGCATGTCAAAGGAAGTTGGCTGCATCTGCTATTCGTAATAAAAAGGCATTCTTTAACTAAATTAGTTTCAAGGGTGAACACAATGATATTAATGTACTCTGGTATAAAGGGAACATTGCCTGTGATAGTGTCCTTGCTAATACTGTGACAAGTTTATTTGGCAGCTTTTATAACAGCAATTCAGTACCTGCTAAATGTCTGTAGAAATAAGAAAATAAACAATGCCCTGTTATATCTAAGATGGTTAGGGATGCCTGCAAGACAATTAAAAAAGCACTGTTGCAATCCTGATATTATTGCAGGTATCCTGTGAAGAATGCTGTGACAGCTGTTGCTCCCATGTTAACTGCGTTGTTTAAATAATCCTTTACAATAGGCCATATTCCTGATCTTTGTGAGGTAGTATCAGTGGTCTCAGTCTTTAAGGATGCTAATTGATATGCCTCATTAATCAGTCTATGAGCTTGACTAGCTTATATATGGTGATGGAAAAGGTCTTACTAAAACTAGTTCTATTTGTTATTCAGCATAATGGCCCCTTATCAACATGGGTTTGTAAACAATAGGTCACATTTTGCAAGCTTGATATTTTCCCTCCGCAGAAATGTTCTGGATACAGTTGATTATGGATTTCCTGTTGATATTACCTTTTTGGGCATTTAAAAAGTCATGCTGTCTCACAGGCTATCATTGGCCAGCATGTGGCCTTATCTAGTTAACAATTTTATTATTTACTGGGCTGCAAATTGGTTTAACTTCTCTGAGTCAAGTGTTATAACCCATGGACTTCATCAGGTCTCAGTGTTGACCCAGTTTTGTTTAATATTTTCCTGATAGTTTTTCCTCATTATGGTCTGGTGTAGCATTTAAATTTGTGGATGGCTTTAAAACTGCATTCCCAGTAAACTCCCTAAATGGTCAAAGTGTCTACCAGTTCTGTTTGCACAATTTAATATCACTGAAAACTATACTTTATAGCTTATATAAATATCTATTTAAAGGCACTGAGAGCAGCACCAAAGGTCACATTTATGATCCCAACTGACAGTATGTATCTAGGCTACAAACTACTATAGGCAGCTGGGTATTACAATGTACTCCAACCCTTCATGCTCATGTGCAGAGAATATGCTAGAGAGTATGGTATATCTTAAAAGAAATGTGCCATACAGTTTGATGAAGATCAGCAGAAGTCACAGTATCTTTGTTTAATTCATTAACCTCATTAATAAGACCAGCCGTAGAATGTAGAAACTTTCTGCCCGACTACTGTAAGGGAATTAGAGCACTGTCAAAATGTTAACTGAGCTAAGCCATCTTCAAGATGGTTGCAAGCTGTCAGAGCACTTTTGCTTTCAGGGAATAACTCTGTCATGAAGAACATTCACTGAAAGACACTTTCAGTGAAAATACTTTGCCCTTCACCCCAAAGTTGTGTAACCATGGAGTTGGTATACATAGTAGGTAGTGCAGGTATATCTTTCTCACAAGGAGGTTGCAGAAGGGGGCTTATTACCCTGAAAAAAAAAAAACTTAAGTTTGAAGTTCTCATGAAGTGGCTTTCAGTGAATCATTTTCATAGATTCAGCAGTCATTGCAAATGAAAGGCATCCTATACAGTTACAACCAATTATGACCTAAGAACTAACAGTAGCTCACTTCCATTAAACATGCCACATTCTAATCATATATTCAAAACAGAGATTTTTATGTTAGAACAGTGATGCTATACCACATTACTTTTATTAGGCCAGATGAATCATTGGAAAAATTCAAAGGGCATCTGGATGAATTTTACAGAGAGAAAAAAAAATGATGCCTTTACTTTCCAGCAGAATACTCCTTAATGGCCAACATTTGGACCATCAGTCTACTTACAAACAATTGTGAGTAACCAGTTTTATAGCATAGTATGCTTTTATAGTAGAGACAATCATAAATTGATGAAACATAGAACTAAAAATTGTGTCAACAGATCCAAATTTGAAATAAGTTTTAAAGAAAACACTTGGCAGAAAAGTGTAGTAACAGCTGTATTCATAATAGAAAACATAGTGCCCAGTCAGTTTAAGTATGGTGGGATCTGTTGTCCTGTGGCACTTGTAAGATTTGGAAATTTGTTAGCAGGGAAAGAAGGTGACTGGCATGAATTCTGCAGTTAAAGTGTTGCTGATACAATGGTGTATTCAGATGTATAAAGTATAATTTATTCTACACAGAGCGAATAACTAGATCAGTGGAAGTCAGAATTCAACATAATGTAATATATAATGATAATATTGTAAATATTTTACTATCAGCATAGTTGGATATTGAAGTTTATGAAGGAAGACTAGAAAACTTCAAGTATTTAGATGTTTTGCACTACAAAAACATCACATGGTAGGCTATGCAAAATGTCCGTATACATAATTAGAAGCATTGTTAATTCTGAAGTGACAGAATCTGGTCTATATTGTATTGTCGCAAACTGACAATATCAAATCTGATACTGTCGGCATGACAATATCAGAAGTGAAGAATATCTGCCAGGTAAATGGAAATCTCCGCAGGGGGAGATTTCCATTTACCTCAATGTAGTGCAGTCTCGGAGTAAGTATATTTAAGTAGCAGGGGGTGTGTGGGGTGCAGGGGGGGGGGGTTGAGCCCCTGCCTACGCCCTTTAGTTTTTTTTTTTGTTCTTTTTTTTTTTTTTTTTTATACTCGTTCAATATTTTACTGCATCGATCAATTGTGTTCAACATTTATTGCTTTGATGCAGTAAAATTTCGACGAGGTAATATAAACGCGACAGAATCACACTGCATTCTTTTAATGCTTCACTTCTAGTGTGAGTCTGTTAAAGTATAAGTCATTTCATTGACTGGTACAGTGATATACTTGGTATTCAAAATAAGGCATTAGTTAGGATGGTCACTTCTAAGGACATTTGACTTTGTATAGCTTTTTCTGTTATGAAAGCACTTAATAGATATTTGGGCAAAGATTTAGGTGGCAACATTTGTTTCAACATTAAATCTGATTACAATATATCTCGAGTCAAATTTTATGTAATTTAGTATTGCATCTTCTCTTAAATAATACTGTGCAGAAAAATAAATTAGTTATAATCCATGTTGTGTAAGCAGAGTCATAATCTAAAAGTTGGTCATTAATGCTTGTATCCAATTTGTATCAAAGTCCAACATGCCAGAACATGAGAATGCAAAATACGCAACCTGTGAAGAGTTTTAATTTTTACATTAATTTGAATACCTATTTTATATTATTCAAATCTGAAGACTGGTGCTATTCTACAGAAAACAACAGAAGTGCTTGAACCAGATGCCATATTACTCAAGTTGTGACTTCAGGCATGGATGCAAATCTTGACAATTGAGGAATAAAACATGTAGATTGTGGTTTATTGAATCATTTCTTGAAACGGTATAAAACAAATAATAAAAGTTTTGCAGTTAATAGATGTTAATAGAAATTTTCTGCTGTGAAACAGCAATGATGCAAGCAAGCAATAATGCCTGACAGGGTGTGTGTTAATGTGTAATTAATGCCCACCCAGGGGTATTGTCTACGCCCCTGGAAGGGCATTAATTACACATTAACACACACCCTGGAGGGCATTATTGCACTTAGACAATGGACTCTCTGTAAAATTGTTGTGTTTTACTTACTTATTTATTTTTTAAGTACTATATATTTTTTTTTTATTTATTTTATTTTATTTTATTTATTTATTTTATTTTACATTTGTTAACCGGATGGTCCGACTGGATGAATGTCCATTTTCAGCAGAGTCCTGGGGAGAAAAGCTCCAAGGTGCATGTACACATTACAATTATTAGAACAATTAGTGAATGGCAATTACACACAGGTTACAGACAAACCAATATAACAATCACATGATGCCTGAGACTTACAAATCAATGCAAGTATGTATATACAGGTAGTAACGACATATTACCTTCAGGATTAAAAATACATTGAGTAGTTTTAGTTATGGTTTACCCTTTGTTATATGGAGAGGGGTGGCCGAAGAAAGGACATTTATAGAGGAGAGGTATACGAGATGGGCAGGGCACTAGTCAGGGTTGGGTCAGGAGCATATCCAGTGCAATTTGAGGTGATTCTTAAGATTTTTTTTGAATACTGTTGGTGAAGGTTCTAGGGTCAGGTTAGCTGGTAGTGAGTTCCATTTTTTTCCGAAAGAGTTGGTAAATAGAGAGTCACCAGCAGTGTGGTTGGATTTGATTGTTAGGTGGAGGAGAAAAGTGGTCAATTGTTGCGGTAGGGGCAGATCATGTTTTTTAGGGCAGGGGTATTTTCTAGCTGGTAGAGGGCTTTATGGGCAACTATGAGCTGGTTGAGCTGTAGCAGTTGGTGGGTTTCGTAGGGCATGCCAGTAGCACATCTGGCAATATGGTTGTAACATGATGATAATTTATTAAGATCAGACTTGCTCAGATGGGAGAAAAGAGAAGAGGCATAGAGAAGGGTAGACAGTAGATGGGAGTGGGCAATTGCAATTCTTGCCAGTGGGTTGAGGAATGATTCGATCCTATAGAGAGAGACAAGTTTTTTATTGGTAGTTTTTATAGTTTGATTGATGTGCACATCAAACCTGAGGTTGTAATCAATTGTGACACCCAAAAGTTTAGTCTGGGTTTCTGGGGAGATGATGGTACCATTACTAGCTGTTATGCTGAAGAGTGGCAGGATGGTCCTATACATAGGGGTGAAGAGAAGTAACTTAGTTTTGTTGGGATTTAAGATTAGATGTTGGTTTAATAGCCATTTTTCAACCAAGTTAAAGGTGCTTTGGGTTATTGTAGTAAGATTTGCTGGGGTGGTGACAGAACAAATCAAGGTCGAGTCATCTGCATATTGAATGCAGGTAGCCTCTGGTATGACTGTGCTAAGATCATTTATAAAGATGGAGAAGAGAAGGGGACCTAGTATTGAGCCCTGGAGGACTCCAAGCCTGATGGGGAGGCATGAGGATAGTTTACCCTGCCACAGGACAGCCTGTTGCCTGCCTTGTAGGTAGGAATCAAACCATTGGAGTGCCTTATTGTTTAAGGTGAAGGCCTTCAAGGTGTTCATTAGCATTTTGTGATAAGCCATGCCAAAGGCCTTGGAAAGGTCTAGAAAGGGTACAGAGCTTAGTTTTTTATTGTTATGGTTGTGGTTTATAATGTTAGTAAAAGAGAGGAGGGCTGATGTAGTGCTGTGATTTGGCCTAAAGCCATGTTGAGAGTTGGACAGTAGTTTGTTCTGTGTAAGATATTTCATGAGTTGAATATGAGCACCCTTCTCCATAATTTTAGCTAGTGGTGACAAAATATCTATGGGCCTGAAGTTAGACAGTTTGGTGGAACTGCCCCCTTTGTGAAGAGGTATGACATGTGAGATTTTCAATATGGCGGGGATGGAAGCTTCTGATATTGTTCAGTTGATTAGGATTGAGATGGGGTATGCAAATGCATCTGCAGCCTTTTGTAAATAGCCTGCTGGGAGGAGGTCAGCAGCCAGAGTAGTGTGTCTTAGTTTTCTAAGTATGGCCTTAATGAGTTGAGTGGAGACTGGTTGGAAACTGAAGGAAGTATTGCTATAGGTATTGGCTGCATTTGTATTAGAACCGGTGGGAGTGAGTTGGCTAGCCAAAGACTGGATAGTTTCAGTGAAGAAGGTGTTAAAAGTATTAGCAATATCTTCTGGGGATTTTTGTTTGGTGGCAGAGGGGGGTGGTGTGATGGTTTGGCCTGGGTGGAGGAGTGTAGTTATTCCTGCCCAGAATTTCTGTGGTTTATTTTGTTGTACTTGCTGTAGGTGGTAATAGTAATTCTTTTTATCTAAAGTTATGGATTTTTTTGGCATAATTTCTTAGTTGTTTAAATTTAAGTTGGTCAGGTAGGGGTTTTGTTGTGTGGTAGGTGGCCCATGCTTTATTCCTGAGTGTGATTTTGGATTTTGTATCTTTAGTACGCCAAGGTACAACACTAACCTGGGATCTAATAGTACAACTATGGGCATGACAGTTGAGAATAGTGAAGAATTTGGTGTTAAAGTAAGTGACAGCTTCATCTAGGGGGAGTTTGTTTAGGGCTGACCAATTACATGCCTTTAGTTCATTGTTAAACTTATTGAGATCAAAGTATTTGTTGCTTCTTATAGTTCCATAGGTGGATTGGTAGCAGAAGTTAACTTTAAGCTTGAATATATAGGTGAGGCAGTGATCACTTAGATCATCAGGTAGGGTGCCTGATGTATAGAGATGTGGGGAGATGTTGACAAGTATCCAATCCACGGTACTGTCTTTATTTTGTGATTTACCTGACCTAATGGGTGAGGATATAGTTTAGGTAAATCCATGAAGGTTTACATGGGTTTTGGGGGATTTAGAGGAACAGGCATTCCAGTCAGTGTTGAAATCCCTGAGGACAATGGTTTCTTGTGGCTGGTTATTAGTCAGCCAGCTTAAGAAATCCTCAAAGGTGTATGTGTTCTTCCCTGGGGGGAATGTAGATAC
The DNA here is from genome assembly GCF_019279795.1 of Protopterus annectens. NCBI lineage: Eukaryota > Metazoa > Chordata > Ceratodontiformes > Protopteridae > Protopterus > Protopterus annectens. The sequence continues at coordinate 1,730,208,073 of NC_056741.1, read as the reverse complement.
AGACAATGTTTATGCTTTTGTGGGTATTAATATGTAGCTTTGTGATAATAATTTCAGTAATATTGAATTGGAGGGTTGTAGGGTGTCCATGGCGACAGATAAGGTGGTCTTATAAAGTATTGCTACACCTCTGCCCTTTTCAGAGGTGTGATCCAGTCTGTGCATGTTGTACCCTGGTGGCAGGACTTCATTATCCTTGGTGGCAGGTTTTAGCCATGCTTCTGTGAGGCAAAGTATATCGGGTGAATGCACTGTCAAGAGGGAATATAGGTGCTGGATTTTGTTATTTATGCTCCTGATGTTTAGATGGCAGGGCAGCAAGGAGTCTGGGGGTCTATTTGATGGGTCTATGTTGATAGGGGAATTAGAGGGGGGATTACGGTCAGTATTAGGGGTTGGGCCAGGGTTCAGGGGGATGTCGCCATCTACAGTGAAGTTATTTTGTAACCTAGTTATAAGTTTCCAGATTCTGAATAGAGTACAGTAATAGTACCTGGCTTTGGGACAGATGTATTTAGGTCTAATAGAGACATAGTTGTTTGGGGTTTATGAGTTGAATATCTGGGAAGGGGGAAGGTGACCATTGTTGTGTATTAGTAAAGGAGTTGAGGTTCTGAATCTAGGGTAGTGGAAGCAAAGGTAGCCCATGTTCTCATAGGTTGAGTGAAGATATGGGATGAGTAACAGGGATGATAGAAGGGTTAGCAGTAAAAGTATGGGTGTAGGCATATTTATTTGACTGAGATTTGGTATTAGGTTATGGCAAAAAGCAGGGGGAGGGGACAAGTAGTACCAGGTAGAGATGGTTAAGATTAGAGTACTAGTTGTTGCTGATTGATTTGTGGAGGATTTGGGTGTGGTTAGGTAGATATAAATTTATCAGTAGTAGGGGTGGGTGAGATTTGGGGGCAGGGTGGGGTGCAAAGTGAGCCCGGGCAAAGTGAGGGGGAGCAGAGCGGGGTTTAACCAATTTTTAATTCGCCAGCAATCAGGGGTTACATGGTAGGTGTACAGTTTACTTTCTAAAGTTCTTTATTTATGTGCACCTTTTTCTTAATATTAGGCAAGCTGAAGTTATGCTTTAATGTTTTAATTTAGTCTTTTACAGGAGGCTAACCTGGGAGTTAGTCCCTAGGTTAAAAAACACTAGCAACTGAGGGTTTTTTTAATTAAAGTTAGCTATATTAATAAAAGTTTGTGGGAGGGCTTTAGAGGCTATTTCCAGTGCTGGACCCAGTTGCAGTATGTTTACAATACCATTCAACAAGAGTTAGGGTTAGTAACCTTGCAATAATCCCTTTTAGCTTTTTTCAGTACAGGGCTGGGAGGTCCGCATTCCATGTGTTTTACTGTAGGGTTAATTTTAAGTTTGTTTCATTTAGGGAGCCTTTCAGGAGTTGTAGTCAGGGGAACAACCTGTGGGGATAGTTTTGTAGAGTTACCAGCAGGCAACAACCAGCGTATTTTGTGCACAGTTCCAGATCTTATATTTAGTTAGTTACCCCCCCCCCCATATAAGCATATCCCTACATCTCAGTAAACAAACATAATGTTAAACATTGCCACACAGCCTTCTTTAAGCACATTCCCACATCTCAATAAACAAATATAATGTTAAACATTGCCACACAGCCTTCTTTAAGCAGGGCAGAGTATTACATATGTGCAGACAGACTTCAAGATTAGTAACTGAGGACACACTCCTAAATTTCTAGAAATAGGATGTTCCAAATTACAGTTAACAAGGAAATAAATGCAGTCTTTAAGCTTTACAGGCTTCAGCGTGCTATAGTTGTGACCTCAGTAGCCTAGGTTGCTAGTGTAATCACATGTAACATTCAGGCACCCTGCGAGGTGACTACAACAGCAGAGTACTATCCTAAATGCTAACACTGTGTTTTGTTAGCCTATAACACTCTTATTTTAGCCAAAAACACTTGTGGTTACTAGCATAGTCACATGAAACATTCAGGCACCCTGTGAGGTTAAGAGTATAGCAGAGAACTATCCAATATGGTGAGTTTTGTTAGCCTATAACACTCTTATGTTAGCCAAAAAACAGTAATATAATGCATTTGAAATTCTAAGTAGGTAACAGGAGGAAAATGCATAAAATATTAGGTTTTTACAAACCACGTATACAACAATCGACTGGCCAGGTTCTGGGGCACTGGAGGTTTGAAAATGGTAGTTAGTGTGGGAGGGATATGTAACCTTGGTTCAGTGGGAGGGGGGTTTAACCAATTCTCATTTCGCCAGCAATCAGAGGTTACAGGGTAGGTGTACAGTTTACTTTCTAAAGTTCTTTATTTATGTGCACCTTTTTCTTAGTATTAGGCAAGTTAAAGTTATGCTTTAATGTCTTAATTTATTGTTTTACAAGAGGGTAAGCTGGGAGTTAGTCCCTAGGTTAAAAAACACTGAGGGCTGGGAGGTCCACATTCCACATGCTTCACTGTAGGGTTAATTTTAAGTTTCTTTCATTTAGGGAGCCTTTCTGGAGGCGTAGTTAGTGGAACAACCTTGCAATAATCCCTTTTAGCTTTTTTCAGTACAGGGCTGGGAGGTCCATGTTCCACATGCTTCACTGCAGGGTTAATTTTAAGTTTGTTTCATTTAGGGAGCCTTTCAGGAGCTGTAGTCAGGGGAACAACCACGTATATAGCAGTCAACTGGCTGGGTCCTGGTGCACTGGAGCTTTGATATATTTTAATATATTTTTGATGCAAAATAGTTCCTCCGCCTAATGTTTCATTTTTGCTGTAGTCTATGTTAATGGTGTTGGAGGAAGCAGTTTACATCAAACATATATAAAAACATAATAAAAGTGTTTAAAAAAATAATAAGCAAGTGAAACACAACAATTATATATACAGCCCATTCTCTCTGCCATACACAAGTATATAGTCTCTTCTGCTTTATCACACATATATATACAAACACAGTCTCCTCTTCTTTCATACACACATTGATTCACACAAGATCAGTCTCACTCTCTCTTGCTCTCTCTGTTACACAAAGTCTCCTCTGCTTACATACATGCATTCAGTCACACATCACTCTCACTCTCTCTCTCACTCTCTGGATCATACCTCTCAACCTCTTACAACAAGAAATTTGGACTAAACCTAGAATAATGGGCGGGGCGGCACAACATGGGGGACACATTTAGTAATGCTCTCATAAAGTTAGAAGGTTGCTAGAATAATAGGCTTTGCCTTCAGAATAGCATACATTTTCTGAAGGTTATGAAGTCTGAAACTGAAATGCCTGACAATATTTTTAGACTACAACCCTCTGTGATTTGCCAGAAAGCCACATTTTATGAAGAACAGATATAAAAATATAAGGCAAAAAGCTGGACAGTTAAGAGGTATGCTCTGGATCTGTCTCTCTCTCTCTCTCTCTCACACACACACAGACACACACACACACACACACACACACACACACACACACACACACACACACACACACACACACACACACACACACACACACACACACACACACACACACACACACACACACAAAGTCTCTCTGCTTTCATACACACATTCATTCACACAAGATCTCTCTCACTATCTCTGAATCTTTCTCTCACACACAGTCTCCTCTGCTTCCATACATGCATTCAGTCACATCGCTCTCACTTTCTCTCACTCACACACATAATATCTCTGCTTTCATGCACACATTCACGCGCACATGCAGATGAACATAAACACACTTTTCTGTTTCCCTTGCTCAGTCACTCTCTGTCTCTCTTACTTTCATACATGCATACACTCTCTCTCACACACACACACACACACACACACACACACACACACACACACACACACACACACACACACACACACACACACACACACTCACACACACACACACACACACACACACACACACACACACACACACACACACACACACACACACACACACACACACACAACCACACACCTACCTTTTTTTTAGTTGTCTTCTTTTCAATATTTTACACTCGCTAAACAGCAAAAGCGCTGCTTAGCGAGCATAAAATAATGGCGGCTGTTCAGTTTTCTCAGTCGGCTTGGTATGCTGCCGTGAAGCGGCAGACTCGTTCTTCTCAGCGGTCATTACTTGTATTTTAATATCATGCTAGACAATGCTCATTCTCCAATCAGGTTACTGATGTACAGTAAGCCCTTTATCTAACTAGAAATAACGTACACAAAGCAACATCAAAGACTGCTGCAAACACACATTTTTGAAATGACAATATCATAGGTAGGTACTAGACTAGCTGTCTTTATGGAGCATTTTAAGCCTGATCAATTTCTCTTAGAGACTCAAATTATGTAATTTTCTGTAAGATAAACACATTAACCATTATGCTAAACCTCATACCCCTAATAGAATAACTCCACCTTCATCTAAGTAATCTTATCTCTACTACTTTTAGGAGAACACTATAGTTATGCACTGCTAAGCCACTAGGATCATAGGTAAACACTTGACTAGCAGCCCTTTTGGGCCATTTTGTGCATAGTTAACTTCCCTCCAAGGACAGGATCAGATCCTGTACCTTGTGTCTATGATGTAAACACCTTAACCATTATACCAAACCCAAACTTAAAAAGTCCCTTAAAATTATCTGACCAGGAATCAAACCTTGGCTGTGGTGGTGAGAGCTTGACCACCAGGAATCCCCCTAGTCATATTTTTTGAAAGATATGCAGATTTCTTCATAAGAATTGGGTGCATTTGGAGTAAATATAAAATATTTCCAGATTAAACATGAACCAGGAGACTTTCAGTAGCATCACAGCAAATAATTGATATTTAAGGAGTAAATTGGTAAAGCAAAAAGACTGAATCAACTTATTTGGTTGACAGCATTATATGGCTAAACCAGATAAGACTAGCCTCTGCACAGATCTAAAATATCAAAGCAAAGCAGATTTAAGGGAGCAGTATGTATGCACTACTTCCATTAGTGATAGCAAGAGCCATAACCATTGCTGTACCCAGAAGTTTGGAGCTCCCTCTACCCCATGCTGTTTAAATCTACAAGCCATTTTTAAGCAATTGTTATAATGCTTTAATGTAGTAGCACATTATTAGGTTACTACATTATTAAACATGCTGTGTGTGTGTTGTCAAAGTTTATACAAATGATTATTTAGCAGGGTGTTAACTTATTTCTACCTTTTCAAAATTTGTCCATGATAACTTGTAAACCTTCACCATTCTTTCCTTTAAGACAAAATACCCTAATCAGTGTTTTCACATGATGGCACCTTGGACAGTTTCCTCCTGCCTTTCTTTACATATCAAACCAAATATTGTTGACTGATGCTAACAAGGCCATCTGATACATTAGACATGATCCAGAAAGTTCAAAGGTATCTACAGTCAACACTCCACTGGGAAGACTCTTGAGAATGTCATTTGACTTTATGTCTACTCTTGGTATTTTTTGGAAAACAGTTGCACAGATTGAGGGCTTAGAAGGGGGTTGCGAACGTCACTCTTGATGATCCACTGGTCTGGTGTCAAGTCAATCTGGAACTAAGACTGAGAAAATCCTAACCTAAAAAAGAAGAATGAAGTATGTACAAACAGCATCAAATATATGGCATATGATATGATATAAAATTATGTACAAAATCAAGATAAAGTAGGAACAGTAGTCCAAATGGAAAGACCAACAGAAAAGCAAGTACTGGTAACATTTCTTCATATGGTTTATCATTTTTCAAACTGTATGGCAAAGCAGCTATTTGTTCTGAATTAAGCTGAAGTTGAAATTCATGCAGAATAGAAATGTCTAAATACAATGCACCTACCCTGGGATTCATTAACAGTGTGGTGCCCACAGAACGTAAGTGTGTTAGTGTGATGAGCATCATTATTAATTGAATATAAATACTGCTCATCACACCTACATGGATGCAAAGCATCTTACTGTGGCCAGCAGCAGTGATTGTGGCCATGGAAAGGTACTTGCAAGCAGCAGCACACAATGTAAGCAAAACATATCGCATTTAGGCAATGCTCATATACAAGCATGCACTGCAGCCCATATATATTAAGGGCAAGTACAAGGAAACAATGTGTACAAGGGAAAGTGAAATGAAGGAATTGTTACACAAAAATGTGATATAATAAGAAGTTAGTGATGTTGGAGAGGGGAAGTGTTTAAAGTGTACTCATATCCTGCAGGCAAATGTGATGAAAGTGTATAAGAAGAATTTTGAACATAAAACCTATATGATTTTATGCAATAATAATTACTGTGAATGTCCATACTGGATGTACACACATAGCTAATAATGGACATGCTGATAGAGGATGTTGATAGGGACATAAAGCTGCAATGCAACGATGGGGAGTGTTGATGTGATATACCTAATCACAAAAGCGTTTACATCCAGATCAAAAGAGGTCATGGTGCCCCTCTACTCATCACTCATCAGACCCATCATAGAGTACAACTCCCCATTTGGGATGTACCTTACAAGACACCTGGAACAGCTGGAAAGACCACAGAAGTATCTCACCAAGGGGATCACTGGCCTCAAACAGATGCCCTATGCAGCTCGACTGAAGAAACTCCAGCTGTACTCGGTTGCATACCGCCTACTCAGAGGTGATCTCTGCCTGACATACAAGGCCATGTCCAACCCAGAACTGATGGACATGCTCCACCTAAAGAAAACCTTATCCCCTCGAGCCACATGGTCTAGGGATCTAAACCTCACCACAACAATAAATAGGACGTGCTAGAGGGATAAATTCCTGTCCCAGAGACTTCCCATGCTTTGGAACAAGATCCCAATCTACATTAGGCAGAGCTCTTCGCTAACACTTTTCAAGAGAAACCTTGACGAGTGGATAGGAAACAGAAAGTTTACCCCTGGGATCACTTCAGTTGCTCTGCTGGACAGAGGCACAGTGAACTAATCTAAGGGGGTGGCAAAAGCCAACACATTCTGGCTAGTCTAATAAATGCCTTCGGGCAGATAGCCTAGTACCTACCGATGAACCTATACATGTTAATTACATTGTTGAGTTGAGATAACAGTTTGCAAGGATAGAAGGTACATTATGTGATGAATGCATAGAGTGCAGTCATAGCATATAAGGATGTATATACAAGGAATTGTTGTATGAAAGCTGACAGCACTGATGTATTATCCATCACACTATGTACCACAAGAAATAAAGGACATTACAGCTGTAATGTCAGCAAACTCAGAATAGACATGTTAATGCAAAATAAGACAGTGTCACCAATAGGAAAGAGTTTTATTACTTACAAGCATGTAATAGACTGCAAATATTATACATTTATGTTAATGATACATAACAATCTAATAACAAACATCATATATAAGTGACTAATGTCAAGACTGAGGGAATGACATGTCTGGAGTCCAGTTTTGCCACTGCTGATTGGCAAACATGGCTGACATACTGGGCATACTCACATACAATTACAGGGAGCAGTAACAGAACAGCAAGTTTACAACAATAACATAATAGAAAGTGTTGCAACAGAGGATCAATCACATTATCTGATGGTCACCCTTCAGTACATACAGTTAGACATGTTTATGGAATCAGACATCTGCCAGTAAGCCATATATTGTGAAGGAAACAATGGCAGTGTTAAACACATAATTATCTTGTGAATAGATAATACATATGAGCAAGGAATTACCTAAGAAACATTTGCATGATGTCCTTTCAGAATATATGCCGTAATAGATATCAGAGAGATGCATAACAATCATGGGAGCCACAGACATACACACATCGGTCACATAAGGAAAAATCACCCCTGAAGGGAAGACAGCACTATTATACCATATAAGGTGAACTGATAACCTACCTGGTATGCCAATGCATGAAAAAGCAGACCCATGAATGTGTGTAGGCCTCTGTAGTCTGACACACAGAGGTTACCAGATTCAATCCTCTGCCTATATACAAGCCACTGTCCAGACCTCTAAATTGACTGCATGTGCCACATCAGATAACAATGGAGGCTGTCACAAATAACTGACTTGAATATGTGTGCATCAACACAGGAAGTATGTATATAATATGAACAATCAGATTTAGTCAGAATGCCAGAAACAAGTTACAAATGTTACTGTCCACACAACACTGAGCATTATAATATGACAGATTCTTTGACAAGGAAGCTGTTTTCATCATGTAGGACATGTGTAATGTCCAAGAGTTGAACACTAGTATATCTGTATTGGTATGCTATAAATGCCGATACTCAAAGCACATGCCACAAGAACACTCATAGCATGACTTGCTCTAAATAAACATTTCACTGTCATGTAATCACAAGGATGGTCCAAAGCCTGGCTGTAAAAAGAGGAGGGTGGTCACCCCACTGTGAACTCCACCAAAGTGGTCTCAAGCCCAACTGCAAAAGGAGGAGGGTGGTCACCTTGCCTTGTTGACCAAAACTGGAAATCCAGGGAAACTAGGCAAGAAACTACATGGAAATTCGAACAAACACATTTGCTCATGCTACCGCATCCAGTGCAGCCGAAGCGCCAACAGTGGGGACCCAGGGTGCTGGTGAGAAGTGGGCTACTGGCCAAAGCAAATTCATTACACCAAAGTTGGAAACCTGTATTGCCACATTTAATGTTAGAACAAGCCACCATATTGGCCAAAAGGAAATTATTGCCAAGGAATACATGAAATGCAAAATCTTGATTGCTGCAGTGTCAGAGTTTCAACTCAGTGGATCTGAAACATTAACCTTCTAACAATCTACAGCTGATAAAACAATGATGCTGTACTACCCCGGTGGTGAGAAGTGAGAGGACAGCACTGGGGTTTATCAGAAATTGCCAGGATGCAAGAAGCATAATTGCTTTCCAACTGATATTGGACTGCCTGGCAGTGATCACCATCAATGGTACCATCAAGACCCACATTCTATCCATCTAAGCACCAACAGAGATGAGTCCAGACCCAGCCAAGGATAATGTCTACAACCAGATTCAAAACATGCTGGATTCAATCCCACAGATTGATATGATCATCTTGGGAGACTTCAATATTCACATTGGCGAGAACAGGTCCAGTTGGGAAGGAATGATGGGTAAATTTGCCCATGGGGACATGAGTGATAATGGCCTGCACCTTCTTTCCTTTGCTGCATTAAATGAAATCACTGTGGGAAAATAGCCATTTCCAGCATCCCTGCAAACTCCAGCTCACATGGTGAAACACATCCAGTGAGGACTTGGCCATATTAGACTACGTCACGGTCAACTCCCACTTCTGATCATCACTCAAGGATATCCATGCTATGCGAAGACCTGACTGTGGCTCCACTAGTTACCTCATCCATGCTGGTGCAGCTTTACTTATAGCATACAAAGTGCAAGTCACCTCTGCAAGCCAAGCTGGACTGGAAGCAACTGAAGGCCCCCACCCACAAACAGGAAATCCAGATCACACTGTCAAATCAGTTCACAGCACTGGCCCAAATAGAGGATGTGGATGAGGCAGAAAACCAGATATCATACTCTATCATAGAATGCATCAAATTGCTATGCCCACGCATCTACTGCTGAACCCAGCCATGGATATCTGAAGAGTGCCTGGATCTCACAGCCCAGTGGAAGTAGGCAAAGCTGGTCAACTATGACCAATACTGGCAGCTCAATCAAGAACTTCACCAGAGGCTGAAAGTAGGAAGCATACTGGAGCCAGGTGACAGCCCACCTTGAGAAGGCAGCATCCAGACATGAGTACAGCACCCTGTACAACACCATCAAATGACTGAGTGGGAAGATCAAACACACCAGCTACAACATGTAAAAAGCAGATGGGCCATTCGTATGTTCACCTTGTGAATGCCTGAAATGTTGGATGGAATTCTTTCTAGAGCTTTACAACCATGATCCACCTCATGGACCAATGGCTGATCTGCCACCCATTGATCTTCCTGAGGCCCCAGTCACTCATGCAAAGCCAACAGTTGAAGAGGTGAAATCAGCTATCGGAACACTGATAAACAGCAAGGCACCAGGAGTAGATCTGGTCACTGTGGAAGCAATCAAGGCTGAAGGCAATATCCTTTATGGAACAGATACCATCCACATGGAAGAAGGCCATCATCATACCCATCCACAAGAAGGGGGACAGCAGGGAATGTAAGAACTACCACAGCATCCACCTGCTGCCATCATAGGCAAAGTCTTTATGAAGATCATGCAACCCAGGCAGAAGAAACACACCAAGCAAACCAGCAGGGAAGAACAGGTTGGATTCAGACCAGACAGAGGATGCTGTGATCAAATTTTCACCATACGTCAGCTAATGAAGGAAAGAATCCAGTGTGGACAATGTACAGTTATTGTCTTTATCGATTTCAAGTCTGCATGTGACTGGATCCACTGGCCTGCTCTGTGGAAGACACTGGAGAGAGAGAGCATATGCTGAAAAAAACCATAAGACTCCTTCAAATTTCATGCAATGGTTAATCCAGCCAGGTGCACATTTGGAATAATCTTTCTGAAGAGCTCACCATCCAGACTGGGGTCCATCAAATGGATGTGGTCTTTCTACTGCTATTCAACACAGAGGTGAATGTCATCATGAGGAGAGTATTTGAGGGCAGGAGTAGAGTCCAATTCAATAAAGTCCATTTTGTGACTGACCTGATGTTCAATGATGACAGTACCATTTTCACATACAGTGATGCTGAGGCTACAGATATCCTCTATGACATCACCTAAATCACCCAATCATATGGCCTATGGATAAACATAGACAAGACCAAAGTGATGGCATCCAGTGGGTCACAAGCCACCATGTACCTAGAGGGGTTCAGATTGAACAAAGGCAATAATTCAAGTATCTGGGTTCACTAGCCCAAGTGAAGAAGGTGGCATCAACAGCTGAAGTCCATATCAGGATTTGACAAGCCACTGCAGCATTTGTCGCGATCAAGTGGTGTCTGTGGAAGCAGACAAACATCTCTATCATCACCAAGATTCATATTTTCCAGGCACTGATCTGGCCAATTATTCTTTATGGATTGGAAAGATGAATCCTCCTCAAGCCAGACCTGAACAAGCTTGAGGTTTTCCAAATGTGAAACCTGCATCAAATCTTGGGAATCTGGCTTTGTGACAACATTAGAAATGAGAGAATCCAGACCAGATGTGATCAACAGTCAATGATCAGCAAACAGACCCAGAACAGAAGGCTGTGCTGGTTTGGCCATGTGTACAGGACGGACACCTGCCACTT